>NC_045963.1:75307376-75564876 GCF_010909765.2 Amblyraja radiata
AGCCCTCACACCCAGTGCTTTCAAAGATATGTCACCCCTGAACATATTCTGTGACCGACCACTCCTGGATTGAGAATGGAAAAGTTTGCACAAAAACTCTCTCCATCCAAGTCCATATCCTAAGTATGTCAGCAGAAAGGAACTGAATATGCTGGTTTAAACCGAAGATAGACTCAAAAAGCTGGAGTAGCTCAGCTGGACAGGCAGCATCTCTGGAGAGAAGGATTGGGTGACATTTCAGGTCGAGTCTGAAGAAGGGTCTCGACTCGAAACGTCACCCATTCCTTCTCTCCAGAGATACTTCCTGTCCCGCTGAGTTACTCCAGCTTTTTTGACGACCCTAAGTCACGTGGGTCCGAATGAAAGGTGACAACGCAATGCATCTTTTGGCATTAATTAATTCGAGAACTCCCCATTTAATGCGTGGAACCAAGAATACATAAATATTAAAAAGTGGCATGATATCACCCTTCCAAAAGCTATGCCATGCTTCAATTACAATATTTGTTTATTATTTGTGATGACAATTACAATCCCAAATAACAATGTCTTCACTTGCCACTCATTTGAGAGAATGGAGCTCGCCATGCTGAGAGAATGGAGCGGCTGGGCTTGTACACTCTGGAGTTTAGAAGGATGAGAGGATATCTTATTGAAACATATAAGATTATTAAGGGTTTGGACACACAAGAGGCAGGAAACATGTTCCCGATGTTGGGGGAGTCCAGAACCAGGGGCCACAGTTTACGAATAAGGGGTAGGCCTTTTAGAACGGAGACGAGGAAACACTTCTTCACACAGAGAGATGTGAGTCTGTGGAAAACTCTGCCTCAGAGGGCGGTGGAGGCCGGTTCTCTGGATACTTTCAAGAGAGAGCTAGATAGGGCTCTTAAAGATAGCGGAGCCAGGGGATATGGGGAGAAGGCAGGAACGTGGTACTGATTGGGGATGATCAGCCATGATCACATTGAATGGCGGTGCTGGCTGGAACGGCCGAATGGCCTACTCCTGCACCTATTGCCTATTGTCTATTGTCTATTCGTTGTTGCATTCTGAGCTGCTCCATGTAAATGTAGACTCTTGTCATTCAATAAAGAGTGTTAGAAAGTACTATTTTATAATTCAATCGGTGGTTTAACCTGAAGAGGATCGTAACTAAGAGCTGGATCTTAATTATTAGTTTAGGAGCAGCACTACCAGAGAACCTTTGACAGAATAATATACTACAGATGCCAGAAATATTTTAATTTTTTTTTAAAAGTATGAAAACAGCTCAACAGGTTGTGCAGCATATGAGGAGGTAGCGTTAATGGTCGATGACTTTGCATCAGATGAGATGTTGTCATCCTGACATGTTACTTCTGCTCTGGAAAGTGGCGTCTTACCTGTTGAGTGGTTGGTATATGCCCTGTTTTAATGTGAGATCGTCCTTCGTTGACCTTTACAATGAATGTGTCGCAGCTAAATTTTGAGAGAATTGATGTAATCCTCTTATAAGGTCAACTTCAATGGGAAATGACATTGAGAACATTGACAGCAATGTCCTTAGACTAGACGCATTTGCCCTCCTCAAAGCTGAGTATAGTTAGAGACTTTCAAATAAAAATGTATAACAGTGAGAAAAAAAATCATGATTGCTAACTACATTTTGATTAGTACGGGTGTCGGGGTTATAGGGAGAAGGCAGGAGAATGGGGTTGAGAGGGAAAGACAGATCAGCCATGATTGAATGGCGGAGTATACTTGATGTTGAATTGCCTAATTCTGCTCCCATAACATGAACATTTCTAATAATCCCTTTTACACCTAATCCATATTACTAAATTCTGATCTTGACCACTTCCTGTTGTTCTGTATATTGAATTTAGAAAAACTGCTGCCACTTATGGCTGTGATTTTTGACCATCCTACTCAGAGTCCCCCTCCGCTGCTCAGGACACGAGGATTTTTCCCATTGATGAAAAATAATAGAGTTATTAGTGTTTAAAAAATGTTGAGATTCTCTCTCCTGAAGGCCACGCCCCTTCCGGAGGGACTAAAAATCCCGGAAGTGTTGAGTGCCTCAGTCAGTCTCTGCAAGATGGGGAAGCGAGAGGGTCACGTCTCTCTGTCTGAGCTGTGAAAAACACTGAAAACATGTCTACTAAACTGTGAGTGGTTTTACTGACATGTCAGTGTCTTTAATGTGGATTGAATATATCGTTTGGAAATGCTAAAGCTGCCTTTGGTTTGGAAATGCTAATGCTGTGTTGCCTTTGGTTTGGAAATGCTGAAGCTGTGTTGCTTTTGGTTTGGAAATGCTAAAGCTGTGCTGCCTTTTGGTTTGGAAATGCTGAAGCTGTGTTGCCTAATTAAAGTTGCTTTGCCTAACTAAAGTTACCTTGCCTAATTAAAGTTGCCATGCCTAATTAAAGTTGCCTTGCCTAATTAAAGTTGCCTTGCCTTCTATATAATTAAAAGTCTAATCTTGACCACTTCCTGTTTGCGCTTTATATTGATTTTAGGGAAAATGCTACCACGTACGGCTGTGATTTTTGGCCATCTTACTCAGAGTCTCCCTCCGCTCATCAGTTGCTGAGGATTTTTCCCATCGATGAAAAATAAAAGAGTTATTAGTGTTTAAAAAATGTTGAGATTCTCTCTCCTGCCAATCACGCCATGAAGGCCATGCCCCATCTGGTGGGAGGGGGGAGGGACTATAGAACCCAGAAGTGTGGGCGTGGCTCAGTCTCTGCAAGATGGAGGAGGGAGAGGTCACGCCTCACTGTCTTTAGTGACCTTGCACCCTGCTTGAAGTGGTATGAAACTGCACTTGAATTTGGTGGCCTTGCACCCTGCTTGAAGTGGTCAGTAACTGCACTTGAATTTGATGGGCTTGCACTCTGCTTGAAATGGAATTTTAAGGAATAGCCGTGAGTCAACTGCCAGCCCACCAGCCGTGAGTGAGTGAGCTGCCAGCACAACAGGCTTGAGTGACTGAGCCGCCAGCTCAAGAATCCATTCGGCCCACAATGTCCATACTAGCCCTCTGGAAACCAGTCCCTTCAGCCCACAACACCCATACTAGCGCTCCAGAAAGCCCCCCCATCCCACTGGCCACCAATATTGGAATTGGTGGAGAGGTGGAATATTGCATTGGGGGACCAGCCCTCCCGTGTGATGCTGGGACCCAACGGATCCCACTTAGTCTAATTATTTCTATTTATAAGACTATTAATACTGCTTGCATGTATTTCAATGGTCAAATGTACATGAGATAGATCATGTAATTGATTTTTAAAAATATTTTTATTGAGCAAGGTGTAAGTATTACATAAGTGAACAATTCTCAAGTTTGATGCACGCATCATCAATAACAGCATGGCACAAGGGCAAAATTCTCTCGATTATTTTGAAAATGTTTGAACTTCGGTCTGTTGTTTCAATTTCAATTCAACTGTTGTTTCATTTGGAAAATTTACACCGCGAGTTGCTTTATCTTTAGTTTTTATGAATGAATGAAATTACCAGTACTGCTGTGATTAACTTTGCTACCAACACAAATCAGAAATTACCTCTTCTGTTCAGAAGCTCAGTCTCGAGAATATGGCTCGGCAGTTGTTTGTTTCAGTGCATAATTGTTACATATCCAAGTTAGGTTTAGTTATTTTTGTCAGCCTGACGGAAGAAATCTTATTAATGTGTCTTGTGTGCCTGTAATCAACGGATATGCTTCAGAGCACAATCTGACAAGTCTTGACACATCCCTTTAGAAGGCACCGTGCTTTGAAATGGTCAATTGCATCTCTGAATAAACACTGCACACATACATATATTTTCTATTCAATATCTTAAATATTAATGAAGAGGGGATGAGCAGTTTTCTATGTTGAGTCATGTATTATTGTCAAATATTCGCAAATCAGGTTCAGCACAGATGAATGAATATCAAACTCATACCTATTTGTACCTAACAAATCAGTCTCACATTTAGGGAGGGACTTATACTGCAACAAATGTTGTTACTTTTTGCAGCATAGGTCTTTGCAGCTATTAGAGATAAAATGGCCCAATCGACCAAATTGAACAAAAATTACCAAATTACCGAATTGGTAGTAAGGGAGGCGATTTCAAGAGGACTAGAATACTACAACAAGGATGTAATGCTGAGGCTCTATAAAGGGCCTGTCCCACTTACGCGACATTTTCGGTGACTGCCAGCACCTGTCATAGGTCACCGAAGATCTTCAACTTGTTGAATATCCAGCAGTGACCAGAAAGACGCTATGACTCTTTGGGTGGCTGGGAGACGACTCACGACCATAGAGGCGACACCTTGGCGACATGTCGCGGGGTGAAGCCTGTATGGTCATGAGTAGTCGCCCAAAGAGTCGTACCTTGTTTTGGTTGCCGCTGGATTTTCAACATGTTGAAAGTTTTCGGCGACTGGCAATGACCTATGATGGGTGCCGGCAGTCGCCGTAAAAGTCGCGTAAGTGGGACAGGCCCATAAGGCGCTGTTCAGGCCTCATTTCAAGTATTGCAAGCAATTTTGGGCTTCATATCTGAGGAAGGATGTTTTAGATATGGAGAGGGTCCAGAGGAGGTTTACGAGAATGATCCCAGGAATGGGTGGGTTAACATATCATGAGTGTTTGATTGCACTGGGAATCTACTCGCTGGAGTTTCGAAGGATGAGGGGACACCTCATTGAAACTTACCGAATAGTGAAAGGCCAGGATAGAGTGGCTAAGGAGAGGATGTTTCCACCATTGGGAGAGTCTAGGACCAGAGGTCATAGCCCCAGAATTAAAGGTCGTTCCTTTAGGAAGGAGTGAGGAGGAATTTCTTTGGTTAAAGGATAGTTAATCTGTGGAATTCTTTGCCACAGACGGCCGTGGAGGCCAAGTCAATGGGTATTTTGAGGCAGATATAGATAGATTTTTAATTAGTATGGGTGTCAGAGGTTATGAGGAGAAGGCAGGAGAATGGGGTTAAGAGGGAAAGATAGATCAGTCATGATTGAATGGCAGAGTAGACCTGATGGACTAAATGGCCTAATTCTGCTCCTATCACATGCATTTATGACCAATTTTATGCATATTTTAAATTGTAGCTATGGTTTTGGGAATGTGCAGTCTTCCATTTAAGATGGAGATGAAAATGCATAAATATATATTACTCAGGATTGTTTTCAACAAACAGCAGAGAGAGAGTGAGAGTGAGAGGACCACTAGTTTAAGGCAGGAGAACAAATAACTGGAACGTTATGGACTGCACAATTTGGAGGTCGTTTGACTGTCAGTCAGAGCTAGTGCCAGATCAACAAGCCAATTCTAGAATCTTTTCATATCTCTAGTTTCCTTCTCCCCTGTGGAAGGGTCCTTCTCAGCCTGTAGAAAGGTCACCACCCATTCATGGTTTTTTAGTTTAAAAAAAACTTAGCCAGCTTTACCTTGCGCTAAATGTTATTCCCTTATCATGCATCTATACATTGTAAATGGCTCCATGGTAATCATATATTGTCTTTCTGCTGACTGGATAGCACGCAACGAAAACTGTTCATTGTACCTTGGTACACGTGACAATGAACTAAACTGAACTGATACACTAAACTGAGCTTCACTCCATTTAATTAAGTTGAGTTTAGTAGAGTTAGGTCATACTCTGTTGAAATGTTGAGTTGAGTCTACTCCTACTCTTCAAGGACTTTGGCCTTGGGAAACCTTTACTGCATAAAAGCCCTGTCCCACGGTACGAGTTCATTCCAAGAGCTCTCCCGAGTTTGCCCTGATTCGAACTCGGAGATTTACGGTAATGGCCACTCGGGGCTCTCGTGGACATTTGTCAACATGTTGAAAAATCTTCACGATTCTTCCCGTGCTTACCTGCCGTAAGCGAGTCTTCCCGAGTACCTGCCGTTAGCGTTACGTGCCGCTAAGAGACGTCCCCGAGCTCCGACGTACCCGCTACGTTCATTCTCCGTGCTTACCACGAGTTTGATTTTTTTTAACTCGGGAGAGCTCTTGGAATGAACTCGTACAGTGGGACAGGGCTATTACTGCTCATTAAGTGATAGGAGCAGAATTAGGCCATTCAGCCCCATCAAGTCTACTCCGCCATTCAATCATGGCTGATCTATCTCTCCCTCTCAACCCCATTCTCCTGCCTTCTCCCCATAACCCCTGACACCCGTACTTATCAAGAATATATCTCTCTCTGCCTTAAAAATATCCATTGACTTGGCCTCCACAGCCTTCTGTGGCAAATAATTCCACAGTTTCACCACCCTCTGACTAATGAAATTCCTCCTAATTTCCTTCCTAAAGGTACATTCTTTAATGGCGAGGCTATGATCTCTGGTCCTATATTCTCCCAATAGTGGGAAACATCCTCTCCATATCCACTCTATCCAAGCCTTTCCGTTTAGAGATACAGCGCAGAAACAGGCCCTTCGGCCCACCGAGTCTGCGCTGACCAGCGATCCCCGCACATTAACACTACCCTACACACACCAGGAACAATTTACACATACACCAAGACAATTAACCTACAAACCTGTACGTCTTTGGAGTGTGGGAGGAAACCGAAGATCTCGGAGAAAACCCACGCAGGTCACAGGGAGAACGTACAAACTCCGCACTGACAGCACCCGTAGTCGGGATCGAACCCGGGTCTCCGGCGCTGCAAGCGCTGTAATGCAGCAACTCTACCGCTGCGCCACCGTGACTGCCCTAAATTGCAGGTGGTAGAATTTCTGAGAGGGCGGAGGAGATTTACAAGGGTAGAGCTTGAAGAACACACCTTTTTAACGCTGAGATTGAATTTGCACATTCAACTGTATGTCCTACTGATTGTCTGCTTGAAGTGTGCGCCCTAATATCTACGGCACCTTGGATCCATCATTATAAAACGAAGATAGACACAAGATGCTGGAGTGACTCAACGGGTCAGGCAGCATCTCTGGATAGAAGGAATAGGTGACATTTCGGGTCGAGACCCTTCTTCAGGCTGAGAATCGGGGAGAGGGAAACTAGTGGTATGAAAAGGCACAAGGAACAAATGAATGAAAGGACAAATCTAAGCCAGCCAAGATGATCAAGGTGGTGTCATTATTGGCTGTGGAAGACGTGATACCAAGTGGATACAAACTGTAGAACTAATCCGGATGACAGCGAAACTAGTGCGACGACTAGGATGGGAGGGGGATGGAGAGAGAGGGAAAGCAAGGGTTACTTGATATAAGGGAAATCAATATTCATACTGCTGGGTTGTAAACTGGCCAGGAAGGTCTTTCGTGAACATCACATTCAAAGATGGCATTGACAAAACTGTGTAAGAAAGAACTGCAGATGCTGGTTTAAATCGAAGGTAGACACAAAATGCTGGAGTAACTCAGCGGGCGAGGCAGCATCTCTGGAGAGAAGGAATGGGCGACGTTTCAGGTCGAGACCATTCTTCAGACTAATGTCAGGGGAGGGGGCAGGAGAAAGATAGAATGTAGTCGGACACAGTAAGACTAGTGGGAGAACTGGGAAGGGGAAGGGGATGGAGAGAGAAAGCAATGGCTACTTGAAGTTAGAGAAGTCAATGTCCATACCGCTGGGGTGTAAACTGCCCAAGCGAAATATGAGGGGCTGTTCCTCCAATTTGCGCTGGGCCTCACTCTGACAATGGAGGAGGCCCAGGACAGAAAGGTCAGCGTGGGAATGGGAGGGTGTTGAAGTGCTGAGCCACCGGGAGATCAGGTAGGTTAAGACGGACAGAGCGGAGGTGTTCAGCCAAACGGTCGCCGACCCTGTGCTTGGTCTCGCCGATGGAGAGAAGTAGACAAAACTGTCTGATGCGTAATAGGTTGGTAGGATGTGGGATCAAAATTGAGGTGCTGAAACTGACACAAGTTGCCTTGCTGCCTGTTCTGGTGAACTTGCAGCTCCCAGTAACTGCAGATACACGCACGTTGGAACAAGGTGTACGTGCTTCCGTGCCAACAACCTCCTACACGTCAACTAGAAAGATTGCGAATGTCACTGCTGGCTGTAGTTCCAATTTCCAATCTGGGAAAGAGGCATCTCTAGTCTAAAATCTCATCTATATATGGTGATCAGAAAACAGATGTCTTGACTGTAACATTGGTCCGAACCATTGGTGTTCCACCACTCATGTTAGAACAGTAACATATCCTCCATATGACCAATTTGAACAAGAAAGGCCCAACTTATGTTATAACCATATAACCATATAACAATTACAGCACGGAAACAGGCCATCTCGGCCCTACAAGTCCGTGCCGAACAACTTTTTTCCCTTAGTCCCACCTGCCTGCACTCATACCATAACCCTCCATTCCCTTCTCATCCATATGCCTATCCAATTTATTTTTAAATACCAACGAACCTGCCTCCACCACTTCCACTGGAAGCTCATTCCACACCGCTACCACTGTTGTGGCCATCCACCCCATATTAACTTCCAACTATTCATACACCATTAATGGGGTATTAATAAAACCCACACATGATGTGCTTCTTCTTCATCTTGTGTATGGCGTGCACAGCCTAAAGTTGTAGATCAACTTGTTCCATTTGATCTGTTGATTGCATTAGTCGAAACAAGGTGGACCACGTGAAGGTTGCAATCTCCCACCCCTTACTTTTAAATATCATACTAATATCATCCCCTTAAGGTGAAGGGGGAAGATTTAAGAGGAATTTGAGGGGTAACTTTTTCCACACAAAGGGTAGTTCTAGTTTAGTTCTAGTTTAATTTAGAGATACAGCGTGGAAACAGGTCCTTCGGCCCACTGAGTCCGCTCCGACCAGCGATCCCCGCACACTAACACTATCCTACACGCACTAGGGACAAATTTACATTTATACCAAGCCAATTAACCTACAAACCTGTACGTCTTTGGAGTGTGGGAGGAAACCGTGCATACTCTGTGCAGACAGCACCCGTAGTCAGGATCGAACCCGGGTCTCTGGTGCTGTAAGGCAGTAGCTCTACTGCTAAGCCACTGTGCTTCCCCATGGGAGGTGGGTATATGGGACGAGCTGCCGGAGGAGGTAGTTGAGGCTGGGACTATCACAACATTTAAAAAACATTTAGACAGGGACATGGATAAGACAAGTTTAGAGGAATATGGGCCAAACACAGGCAGATTGGACCAGTGGAGATGGGACATGTTGGTCAGGTTGAAGAGACTGTTTCCACGCTGTATGAGTCTATGAGTCTATGACATATAAAACATCTGAGAAGGGTGAAATCTTGAGTTGCACTGATGTAGAATATTTCTCCTCAGGCTCTTCTGCAACCAGCAGAACTCACATTGACATTTAACTCCACAGCATAATAACATTTATTCGCACAATTGAGGTACAAATTGAATGGTAGTCCCAGATGTTGAATGTTATCAAACTATCTCGTCTGCAATGGGCAAGTCAATGTTGCAGAGTGGCTACCAGGTGAGGTCTAGCCTCCATGTTGGTGAGAAATGGGGTTCATAGAAGATCTTCAAAAGATCATAAGTGACAGGAGCAGAATTTGGCCCATCAAGTATACTCTGCCATTCAAACATGACTGATCTATCCCTCCCTCCTAACCTGCCTTCTCCCCATTACCCCTGACTAATCAAGAATCTATCTATCTCTGCCTTAAATATCTCCATTGCCTCCACAGCCTTCTGTGGCAAAGAGTTCCACAGATTCAGCACGATCTGACTATTCCTTCTGCAGTTGTACAGGGCCCTAGTGAGAACACACCAGGAGTATTGTGGGCAGTTTTGGTCCCACAATTTGAGGAAGGACATTCTTGCTATTGAGGGAGCGCAGCGTAGGTTTACAAGGCTAATTCACGGGATGGCGGGACTGTCATACGCTGAGAGAATGGAGCGGCTGGGCTTGTATACTCTGGAATTTAGAAGGATGAGGGGTTATCTTATTGAAACATATAAGATTATTAAGGGTTTGGACACGCAAGAGGCAGGAAATGTTCCCGATGTTGGGGGAGTCCAGAACCAGGGGCCACAGTTTAAGAACAAGGGGTAAGCCATTTAGAACGGAGTTGAGGAAACACTTTTTCACACAGAGAGTTGTGAGTCTGTGGAATTCTCTACCTCAGAGCGCGGTGGAGGCTGGTTCTCTGGATACTTTCAAGAGAGCTTGATGGGGCTCTTAAAGATAGCGGAGTCAGGGGATATGGGGAGAAGGCAGGAACGGGGTACTGATTGTGGATGTGCAGCCATGATTACATTGAATGGCGGTGCTGGCTCGAAGGGCCGAATGGCCTACTCCTGCACCTATTGTCTATTGTCTATTGTTTATTGACTAAAGAAATTCTTCCTCATTTCGTTCCTAAAGCAACGTCCTTTAATTGTGAGGCTGTGACCTGTGGTCCTAGACTCTCCCACTAGTGGAAACATCCTCTCCACATCCACTCTATCCAAGTTATGTGGGCGTGATCCTAGTTAGAGGTGGCTGGCACTTGCCTCTCTGAACAGCACTGCTGAATTTTAGCTGTGAGTTTTAACCTCAGTGTATTTATAGACCGAAAGTAAATGTTGAACTGGAATAATATTGTCAAACCCATTCATTAATATCAACATAATAGTTTGAAAAGTTCAACAGTAATAGTTCAACAGTCCGGTGTCGCAGCGGTAGAGTTGCTGCCTTTACAGTTCTCACCGCGCTGGAGACCCGGGTTCGATCCTGACTACGGGTGCTGTCTGTACGGAGTTTGTACGTTCTCCCCCGTGACCTGCGTGAGTTTTCTCCGAGATCTTCGGTTTCCTCCCACACTCCAAAGACGTACAGGTTTGTAGGTTAATTGGCTTGGTAAATGTAAATTGTCCCTAGTGTGTGTAGGGGTAGCGTTAGTGTGCGGGGATCGCCGGTCGGTGCGGACACGTTGGGCCGAAGGGCCTGTTTCCGTGCTGTATCTATAAACAAACGTAAACTAAACTGAAACCACATCAGTGCTTCATCAGTAATATTCTGGTGGCCCAGAGGAGCAGCTGGTAGAGCTGCTGCCTCACATGACTGAGACCCGGGTATGATGCTGACTTTGGACGCTGTCTGTGTGGAGTTTGCATGTACTCCCTGTGGCTGCATGGGTTTCCTCCAGTTTCCTCCCACATCCCAAAGAGGCAGGTACTATCACAACGTGTAAACAATGGCGATTGAATGGCGCAGTAGACCCGATGGGCCGAATGGCCTAATTCTGCTCCGGGAGCAGATTTATTCTTCCCTCTGAACCCCATTCTCCTGCGATCTCTCCATAACCCCTGAAACTCTTACTCATCAAGAATCTATCAGTCTTGATTGTTGCTCTGCATGGTTGCAGCTCAGAATGTGATTAGCGTGATGACTGACTCCACTGCAATCACTTGCACATGTTGTGTATAATGTCGCGAGAATGGATAGGGTCTTTAACCCGAGGGGAACCAAGGTCTAGATGTGTAGGAAAGAACTGCAGATGCTGGTTAAAATTGAAGGTAGACACGAAATCCTGGAGTAACTCAGCGGGACAGGTAGCATCTCTGGAGAGAAGGAATGGGTGACGTTTCGGGTCGAGACCCTTCTTCATACTGACCAAGGGGCTCGACCCGAATCGTCACCCATTCCTTCTCTCTAGAGATGCTGCCTCACCCGCTGAGTTACTCCAGGATTTTGTGTCTACCAAGAACTAGAGGTCACAGTTGAAGAATAAGGGATAAGCCATTTAAAACGGAAACGAGGAAACACTTTTTCTCACAGAGAGTTGTGAGTCTGTGGAATTCTCTGCCTCAGAGGGTGGTGGAGGCCGGTTCTCTGAATGCTTTCAAGAGAGAGCTAGATGGGGCTCTTGAAAATAGCGGAGTCAGGGGATATGGGGAGAAGGCAGGAACGGGGTACTGATTGGGGATGATCAGCCATGATCACATTGAATGGCGGTGCTGGCTCGAAGGGCCGAATGGCCTACTCCTGCACCTATTGTCTATTGTCTATTGACATAGGTTTAAATTGATGGGGGTGAGGGGGGAGGAACTTAATAGGAACCTGAGGGGCAATCTTTTTCACACAAAGGGTGGTAGGTGTATGGAATGAGCTGCGGTTGAGGAAGGTACAGTCACAACATTTAAAAAACATTTGGACAGGTGCATGGATAGGATATGGAAGGATATGGGCCATGAGGCAGGTGAGACTATTGTAGATGGGGCATATTGGTCAGCATGGGCAAGTTGGGCCGAAGGGTCCGTTTCCACTCTGTATAACACTTTGTGCTGATGTGTACATTAGGAACCGAAGAGAGACACAAAAAGCTGGAGTAACTCAGTGGGACAGACAGCATCTCTGGAGAGAAGGAACTGTTGTGACATCGTAACATCTTGTGGTGAAATTCACTTGATTATTTTGATTCCAATATTATAATTGTCTTTAGAAAGCAGTCAACAAAGCTCACAAAGCAACGGTCTATATTTTAATCTTGCAATCTTTTAATTGTGAAAAAAAAACTTTATTCTAATCAGTGTTATTTGTTATTATGTAATATAACTGGGTATTTGATGTTAACAAAAACCCTGTGGTCCCAAGGCTCTGGAAAATAATTACATATACGGCATGGTAAGAATATTTTAATACAGCCTTGAAAGCCACAGTGCACATGGTTGAATCTCTAGAAATGTATTATATATTCACACTTATAAATCCCTGACCTAATTATGAATTCATAATCATATCCTATGTTGCAGCAATAGCAACAACCTGCTTTTATGTAATATCTTTAATGAAGTAAAATACCCTGAGGTTGTCCACAGCAGTAATTATAAAACAAAATCTAATGTTAAACCCCATAAGAATTTGAGATGAAGCTCATTCAATTAGTTCAGAGATACTGCGCGGAAACAGGCCCTTCGGCCTACCGTGTCCGCGCCGACCAGCGTTCACCCCATACACTAGCGTTATCCTACACACACTTGGGACAATTTACAATTTTTACCGAAGCCAAATTAACCTACAAACCTGTATGTAGACAAAAGTGCTGGAGAAACTCAGCGGGTGCGGCAGCATTTATGGAGCGAAGGAAATAAGCAACGTTTCGGGCCGAACCCCTTTTTCTTGGATGATCAGCCATGATGATCATGATTTTGGTTGATCAGCCATTCGGACATCGAGCCAGCACCACCATTCAATATGGCCAGCCATGCTCATAATGAATGGCGGTGCTGGCTCGAAGGCTGAATGGCCTACTCCTGCACCTATTATCTATGTATCTATTTCCAAAGTCTTCTTATTTTTTTATCTCAAAAATGGGGCACAGAACCCAGAATTGGGCACAATAATCTATCAGGGAACAGAATAAGTGCTCGATATATTTTTTATCATGACTGCCTGTAATGGCGGTTTTCAGATTTATTTATGAAGCTATGGATCATAGCTGGGTTATTAATTGTTTTACTCATCTGCCCACCCACCTTGAAGATGACCTGCACAAGCACATCCTATCTCCTTGCATCCTCACCCCTTTCAAAGTGCCTTGTTTTGCATTGGATATCTTTATATTTCTCCCTGTCGGAATGTGTTAACTCACATTTTGCTGCTTTGGATTTCAACTGCCATCTGTCCACCCACACGACCAACCTGTCTGCGCCTCCTGATTGGAATTTATTGCCAGTCTCTCTCTCTCTCGCTGTTTACTATCTTGCCAAGTATTCTGTCATGTGGAAATTTTTAAAGCTTGTCCCTCGAATCCCCATCTCTGAGGGAGATATCAGAAGGAGCAGTGGTCTCCGACTCAACCCTGTCCAAAATGACTACTCACCACTTTAGGTTAGTTTAGTTTAGAGATACAGCACCGAAACAGGCCCTTCGGCCCATCGAGTCCGCACCGACCAGCGCATTAACACTACCCTACACACACTAGGGGCAATTTTACATTGATACCAAAGCCTTAACCTACAAACCTGCACGTCTTTGGAATGTGGGAGGAAACCGATGATCTCGGAGAAAACCCGCGCAGGTCACGGGGAGAACGTGCAAACTCCGTACAGACAGCACCGGTAGTCAGGATCGAACCTGGGACCCGGGTCGCTGGTGCTGTTAGGCAGCAACTCTACCGCTGCGCCACCGTGCCGCTGTCTTTTAAATGTTATGATAGTGCCTGCCTCAACTACCTCCTCCGACAGCTCGTTCCATCTACCCACCTTTTCCATTTACACCGTTGTGTAAAAAGGTCGCCCCTCGGGTCCATATTAAATCTTTTCCCCACCCTCACTTTAAACTTATGTCTTCTGGTTCTCGATTCCCCTACTCTGGGCAAAAGACTCTGTGTATCTATCCAATCTATTCCTCGCATGATCATATCAACACCTCACATGTTCCCAAACAGGTTATTCTCATTATTCTGAACCCCATTGAGTACAGACTTTTTAAAAAAAAATACACAACCTATCTTAATGGAGCAGTCCCTCACGATCTTGGGATTAATCAAGTGAATCTCCTCTGCACCTGGAACCCAGAATCTATGGCTGTCCACGTTTCCCTGGAGTACATTCCATGGCCCTCCAGTAAAGCATCTTGAACTCTGCACCTGCGTCCGACCTCCACACTAATTCGTAAAATAGACAATAGACAATAGACAATAGACAATAGGTGCAGGAGTAGGCCATTTGGCCCTTCGAGCCAGCACCGCCATTCAATGTGATCATGGCTGATAATCCACAATCAGTACCCCGTTCCTGCCTTCTCCCCATGTCCCCTGACTCCGCTATTCTTAAGAGCCCTATCTAGGTCTCTCTTGAAAGCATCCAGAGAACCTGCCTCCACCGCCCTCTGAGGCAGAGAATTCCACAGACTCACCACTCTCTGTGAGAAAAAGTGTTTCCTCATCTCCGTTCTAAATGGCTTACTCCTTATTCGTAAACTGTGGCCCCTGGTTCTGGACTCCCCCAACATCAGGAACATGTTTCCTGCCTCTAGTGTGTTCCCATAGCCTGATCCTAATTCCCCAAATGGAAAGGGTACAGAGAAGATTTACGAGGATGCTGCCTGGACTAGAGAGTCTGAGCCATAGGGAGAGGTTGAGTAGGCTGGGACTCTATTCCTTGGAGCGCAGGAAAATGAGGGGTGATCTTATATAGGGGTATAAAATCATGAGAGGAATAGATCAGATAGCTGCACATAGGAGAATCGAGGAGCAGGAGCCATAGGTTTAAGGTGAAGGGGAAACGATTCAACAGGAATCTGAGGGGTAACTTTTTCACACAAGGAGGTGGTGGGTGCATGGAACGAGCTGCTCGAGGAGGTAGTTGAGGCAGGGACTATCCCAACGTTTAAGAAATAGTTTGACAGATACATGGATCGGACAGGTTTGGAGTGATATGGATCAAACGTAGGCAGGTGGGACTAGTGTAGCTGGGACATGTTGACCGGTGTGGCCAAGTTGGGCTGAAGGGCCTGTTTCCACGCTGTATCGCTCTATGACTCTATATAACATGCAACATCAAGAATAAGTTCAATGTTGCATAAGTCATTGTTCTTGACCTTGGTAAATCAAGGTTGGATCTGGAAACAGCAGCGTATTAGAGTCAAACATGTCAAGCTTTTATTAATTGTGATTTATACAAATTGCGAATGATAATTTTGGACATATAAAATGATGCCATCTATAATTGTACACGTTAGAATCATTGATAGGGTTGGCAGGCAGAACCTCTTTCCCAAGGGGTGGAGACACAGAAGACTAGAGGACATCGCTTGAAGCTGAGAGGGGTAAAGTTTAAAGGAGATGCGCGGGGTAGGTTTTTGGTTGGAGAGGGGGGTGGGTGCCTGAAACATGCTGCCAGGGGTGGTGGTGGAGGTGGACATGATAGTGGCTGTGTTTTATATAGGCACATGTATATCTGTCAGGTCGGGGGGGAGTTCCCCCCACCATGGGCACCATGTAATCCCGCACTACCTGCTCCATGGTCGGATAGTCGGCGACTAAACTGTTTCCCCCACCTGAAACCGTCACCCATTCCTACTCTCCAGAGATGCTGCCTGTTGTCCCGCTGAGTTACTCCAGCATTTTGTGCCTATTTTTGGTGTAAACCAGCATCTGCAGTTCCTTCCCACACATTCTCGTGAATTTCCTTTGGCTGAACACCGTCGAAGTTCAAACCAGGATCCTTCGTACAATGTTGTAGATCTGGGAATTAGGAAAATAGTGAACGGTGAAGATGTTGTATATTCATGTAAATCTCCTGAAGGCATGCCGAAAATAGACAATGCAGGAGAAAGTAGTGCTTAAAAAACATGACATCCTTCACCAAAGTAGGAACTATTACAGTTTCAAAGTCATAAGATTTATTTTCCCCTCGGATTCTAAGCATATGCTTGTGATTTAAGGTACACAAAATTGCTGGGGAAACTCAGCAGGTGCAGCAGCATCTATGGAGCGAAGGATCTTCGCTCCATAGATGCTGCTGCACCCGCTGAGTTTCCCCAGCAATTTTGTGTACCTTCGATATTCCAGCATCTGCAGTTCCCTTTTGAACTGCTTGTGATTTAAGTTTGGATTTTCGCTAATAATGTTCTGTCCCTGAAGAAACATGTCAATTGTGAGTCATGCTGGTTTTATCTACAACTTCCATGCCAGCAGCTTGGCTATACATGAGTATGTGACACTGTGGCGCAGCGGGTGGAGCTGCTGCCTCACAGCGCCTGAGACCTGGGTTCGATCCTGACCTTGGGTGTTGTTTGTGTGGGGTTTGCATGTTCTCCCTGATCTTATTGAAACATATGAGATTATTAAAGGTTTGGACACACTAGAGGCACTTTCCTACTGCAGTTGTACAGAGCCCTAGTGAGACCACACCTGGAGTATTGTGTGCAGTATTGGTCCCCTAATTTGAGGAAGGACATTCTTGCTATTGAGGGAGTGCAGCGTAGGTTTACAAGGTTAATTCCCGGGATGGCGGGACTGTCATAAGCTGAGAGAATGGGGCAGCTGGGCTTGTACACTCTGGAGTTTAGGATGAGAGAGAATCTCATTGAAACATGATTGTTAAGGGCTTGGATACGCTAGAGGCAGGAAACATGTTCCCGATGTTGGGGGAGTCCAGAACCAGTGGCCACAGTTTAAGAATAAGGGGTAAACCATTTAGAACGGAGATGAGGAAACACTTTTTTACACAGAGAGTTGTGAGTCTGTGGAATTCTGCCTCAGAGGGCGGTGGAGGCCGGTTCTCTGGATACTTTCAAGAGAGAGCTAGATAGGGCTCTTAAAGATAGCAGAGTCAGGGGATATGGGGAGAAGGCAGGAACGGGGTACTGATTGGGGATGATCAGCCATGATCACAGTGAATGGCGGTGCTGGCTCGAAGGGTCGAATGGCCTACTCCTGCACCTATGTGAAAAAGATACATCTTCTAGATGCGCTGGGACACATCCTCAGTGATGTGATCTGGGGTCATCGGGTGTTTCGGGTCTCACAACATCAGGCACCCTCGCCCAGGCGACCCAGCCGGGGTTGATCAGGCCCCGACTTGGGTCCCAGCAGCAACCGCCCACGGATCAGCCATCTTAGTAACCACTCTGCAGGGGTTGGGAGACTCTAGTGCGTGGAGGGACTGGGCTCTGTGGGGTGAGTCCTGGCCGGGCTCCTCCTGCGTCTCACCAGGTTCAAGGCCTGTGCGCTGCACCTCTTTCTCCTTCTCCGAGCATTTCATTTTCACCTGAACTATTGTTTATTGTCTATCCAGGTGGGTTTCCTCCGGTTTCCTCCCACACTCCAAAGCCGTGCATGTTTGCGGGTTAGTTGGCCCTCTGTGAATTGCCCCTCGTGTACAGAGAGTGAGATAACATGGAACTAATGTGAATGGGTGATCGGTGGTCTCAGCTGATCATTTCATGGTTATTACGGGCCCCACCACCATTTGTTCTGCCTTTGTCATCAATACTGTCCTGGATCGTATAGAACATAGAACATAGAAGAGTCCAACACTGGAACAGGCCTTTCGGCCCACAGGGCCCTGGAGGTCACATCCTCAGAATTAAAGGACGTTCTTTTAGGAAGGAGAAGAGGAGGAATTTCAACAGTCATAGGGTGGTGAATCTGTGGGATTCTTTGCTACAGAAGGCTGTGGAGGCCAAGTCAGTGGATATTTTTAAGGGAGAGATAGATAGATTCTTGATTAGTACGGGTGTCAGGGGTTATGTGGAGAAGGCAGGAGAATGGGGTTAGGAGGGAGAGATAGATCAGCCTTGATTGAATGGTGGAGTAGACGTGATGGGATGAATGGCCTAATTCTAATACTATCTCTTATGTCCTTAATATCCATACTGAACGTGATGCCAAGTTAAATTACTCTCCTCTGCATGCACATGATCCATATTCCTCCGATCCCTGCAAAACCATGTGCCCCTCCAAAAGACTCCTAAACACCACTTTCACATCCGCCTCCACCACCACCATCCCTGGCAGCAGATTCCAGGCACTCACCACCCTCTGTCTAAAACAAAATCTGCTGACAGGTTTTCTATAAACTGTGTCCTTTTCACCTTAAAGCTGTGCCCTCTCATGTCTGGCTACTCTCTAAGCCACTCATGATTTTAAATCCATCTTCAGCTCACCCCTCAGCCTCTGTAGCTCCAGAGAAAATAATCCAAGTTTGTCCAACTCCTCCTCACAGGTAAGTGATGAGAGGGTTCAGGAATTATTATAACGGTGGCGCAGTGGTAGAGTCGCTGCCTCACAGCGCCAGAGACCCTAGTTCGAGCCTGACTACGGGCACTGCCTGTACGGAGTTTGTACGTTCTCCCCGCGACCTGCGTGGGTTTTCTCCGAGATCTTCCGTTTCCTCCCATGCTCCAAAGACGTACAGGTTTGCGTGTTAATTGGCTTGGTAAAAAATGTAAAATTGTCCCATAGAACCTAGAAAATAGGTGCAGGAGGAGGCCATTCGGCCCTTCGAGCAAGCACCGCCATTCATAGAAATATAGAAACATAGAAAATAGGTGCAGGATTAGGCCATTCGGCCCTTCGAGCCTGCACCGCCATTCAATATGATCATGGCTGATCATCCAACTCAGTATCCTGTACCTGCCTTCTCTCCATACCCCCTGATCCCTTTAGCCACAAGGGCCACATCTAACTCCCTCTTAAATATAGCCAATGAACTGGCCTCAACTACCTTCTGTGGCAGAGAATTCCAGAGATTCACCACTCTCTGCGTGAAAAATGTTTTTCTCATCTCGGTCCTAAAAGATTTCCCCCTTATCCTTAAACTGTGACCCCTTGTTCTGGACTTCCCCAACATCGGGAACAATCTTCCTGCATCTAGCCTGTCCAACCCCTTAAGAATTTTGTACGTTTCTATAAGATCCCCCCTCAATCTCCTAAATTCTAGCGAGTACAAGTCGAGTCTATCCAGTCTTTCTTCATATGAAAGTCCTGACATCCCAGGAATCAGAATGATGAACCTTCTCTGTACTATGGCAATAATGTCCTTCCTCAGATTTGGAGACCAAAACTGTACGCAATACTCCAGGTGTGGTCTCACCAAGACCCTGTACAGCTCATTGTGATCATGGCTGATCGTCCCCAATCAAAAACCCTTCTCCCCATATCCCTTGATTCCACTAGCCCCTAGTGCTCCCGAGCCTGTATGGGGGCACTGTTAATGTGTGGGGATCGCTGGTCGGTGCAGACCCGGTGGGCCGAAGGGCCTGTTTCCACGTTGTATCTCTAAACTAAACAAAACTAAACTAAATTGCATCATTTGAGCATTACTTTATTCTAACAATGTGACCTATGAGTGAATTTGTTGGAATTTCATCCATTTATATTTAACTCTACAAAAATCAAATCAAATCCTCAAGTTGCAAATTAAAAATACAACCTCCAGCTGATGCCCGATCTATGTGTAAAGTTGAAAGATTGCAAAATGCTTGGCAAACCAACTTACTCCTTTATTGCATATTTTAATTTGATTGATTGTGGGATTTTATTTCTTTGGAAGTGGACGTATATCACAGAAATAACTTTTTCACCACACTAATAAATCAGACTTTGTGTTCTCTGTATTTCATTCAAAATGATTTAGTTTTAATTGAAAACCGCTTAAATTTGAATTTTCCATATTACGTAAAATGCTAGTGTGAGGCTCATCGAAGGTTCTTTCTGTTTGATTTCAGCCTGTTGTTTTGATCAACTTCCCAAAGAATCAATTGATTTAGTTTAGATTAGAGATACAGCACGGAAACAGGCCCTTCGGCCCGCCGAGTCCCCACCGACCAGCGATCCCCGCACATTAACACTCTCCTACACACACTAGGGACAATTCACATTTATACCAAGCCAAATAACCTACAAACCTGTACATCTTTGGAGTGTGGGAGGAAACCGGAGCACCCGGAGAAAACCCACGCTGGTCACGGGGAGAACGTACAAACTCTGTATAGACAGCACCCCTGGTCAGGATCGAACCCGGGTCTCAAGCACTGTAACACAGCAACTCTACTGTGCTGCCTCAGTATTGTCATGTGTACCGAGGTACAGTGAAAAGCTTTTCTTTGCGAGCTATCCAGTCAACAAAAAGACGATAGATGATTGGGGATGATCAGCCATGATCACATTGAATGGCGGTGCTGGCTTGAAGGGCCGAATGGCCTACTCCTGCACCTATTGTCTATTGTCTATTGATACAAGAATACATTCTAGCCGTCCACAGTGCACAGATACATGATAAAGGATACAACATTTAGTTCAAGATATAACATAATGTCCGTGGTTAGAGCATTTATTACATTCCCAACATTTGCAGTGAGTTACAACTCCTGAACAACTGGATGAGTCATCATTCAGACATTGTTATCTACTGTGTGGAGTTTGCACGTTCTCACTGTAACCGTGTGGGTTTCCTCCGGGTGCTCCGGTTTCCTCTCACATCCCAAAGTCGAGCAGGTTTGTAGATTAATTTCCCCAGCAACTTCCCCCCATCGCGTGTAGGAAGTGGATGTGAAAATGGGACAATGTAGAACTCGGTGGACAGAAGAGCCTGTTTCCATCGATGTCTCTAAACTAAACTAGAGAGTATAGATTAGAGATTAAAGATTTAAAAGGGCAAGTTCTTAACGCAGAGATGGGCTTGTATATGGGCGAGCTGCTAGAGGAAGTGGTGGACTCGGTGGGCCGAAGGGTCTGTTTCCATGCTGTATTGCTAAACCAAACTAAACCATTTTATTGTTTCGAAGCTAGACACAAAATGCTGGAGTAACTCAGTGGGACAGGCAGCATCTCTGGAGAGAAGGAATGGGTGACGTTTCGGGTCGAGACCCTTCTTCAGACTTTTATGAAATTTATTGTCCACGTAAAGCCTTTCACATCCCATTCTAATAAACTAAACTAAACTAAAATAACTCTGGTTGGGTTTAAAATGGATCCATTGGGTCTTGTTACTATTGTGAACATATCAAAGTACAGAGCTGACTGATGATGTGACTGACTCTTCAGATATGATTGGAAAAGTTCCCCTCATTAATATCTTTGCTAAAAAAGGATTCAAGGTTAATTCATTATGTAGAAACAGGGAACTGCAGGTGCTGGTTTACACAAAAGGACACAAAGCTAGTGTAAGTTCAAGTTCATAAGTGATAGGAGCAGAATGAGGCCATTCGGCCCATCGTCTACTCCGCCATTCAATCATGGCTGATCCATCTTTCCCTCCTAACCCCATTCTCTTGCCTTCTCCCCATAACCCCTGACACCCGTACTATCTATCTATGCCTAACCCCATTGTCTGTGGCAACGAATTCTACAGATTCACCACCCTCTGACTAAAGAAATTCCTCCTCATCTCCGGCCTAAAGTACGTCCTTTAATTCTGAGGCTATGGCCTCTGGTCCTAGGCTCTCCCACTAGTGCAAACATCCGCTATCCTCATCCACTCTATCCAGGCTCTAGACTAACTAATGACTGTGTCATTATGGGACTGGTGTGGACCTGGAACACGCTGTGTGGTGGTGGAGTCAATGGAAGGGAGGATGGTTTGTGTGATGGTCTGGGCTGTGGCCACAACTCTGGGCATATACTCGCTGGAGTTTAGAAGGGTGAGGGGGGACCTCATTATAACTTTCCGAATAGTGAAAGGCCCGGATAGAGTGGATCTGAAGGCTGACACAATAGTTTAGAGGCTGTTTAAGAACGTTTTAGATAGGCACATGGAAGTGCAGACAATAGAGGGATATGAATCACATGCAGGCAGATGAGATCAGCTTAACTTGGCATCATGTTCGACACAAATATTATTCCTGTGCTGTACAGTTCTATGTTCAATGGTTAACATTGCTTGTTGCGGCAAATTGATGGAGCCTATTCTTGTCCAGTTGAATGACAAACTGAGTTTAGAAACATCAAAACATAGAAAAACAGGTGCAGGATTAGGCCATTCGGCCCTTCGAGCCAGCACCGCCATTCAATGTGATCATGGCTGATCAGCTAAAATCAGTACCCCCGTTTCTGCTTTTTCCCCACATCCCTTGATTCCTTTAGCCCCAATAGCTAAATCTAACACTCTCTTGAAAACAAGAGTGTCTTTGGAACACTTCATTCAGTTTTTCAATACACTTTTGAAGAATATTGAATAATTGAAACGTTGAGTTTTATTGCCAATTGGCCTTCATAACAAGAGGACTTGAGTATAGGAACAATGAGGTCCTTCTGCAGTTGTACAGAGCCCTAGTGAGACCACACCTGGAGTATTGTGTGCAGTTTTGGTCCCCTAATTTGTGGAAGGACATTATTTCTATTGAGGGAGTGCAGCGCAGGTTTACAAGGTTAATTCCCGGGATGGCGGGACTGTCATTTGCTGAGAGAATGGAGCGGCTGGGCTTGTATACTTTGGAATTTAGAAGGATGAGAGGGTATCTTATTGAAACATATAAGATTATTAAGGGTTTGGACACGTTAGAGGCAGGAAACATGTTCCCGATGTTGGGGGAGTCCAGAACCAGGGGCCACAGTTTAAGAATAAGGGGTAAGCCATTTAGAACGGAGATGAGGAAACACTTTTTCACACAGAGAGTTGTGAGTCTGTTGAATTCTCTGCCTCAGAGGGCGGTGGAGGCAGGTTCTCTGGATACTTAGAACTAGATAGAGCTCTTAAAGATAGCGGGGAGTCAGGGGATATGGGGAGAAGGCAGAAACGGGGTACTGATTGTGGATGATCAGCCATGATCACATTGAATAGCGGTGCTGGCTCGAAGGGCCTACTCCTGCACCTATTGTCTATTGTATAATCAACCAGCTGTTATTTACAAGTTCATTTATTTTTGCTATTTTCAGCATAATCTAGAAAAGCATGATGTATATATAAGCGCCAGATAACTGATGCACTACCATGAAATGGTCTTAGTTCTATTATGTGCAGCACGGATATTGAAGATCTTTCTTATGCAATCTGTCAAAGCTGATGATTGAATGAGGAATAGCTGAAGACAAAAGGACAGAATGATAATTTGGCAACGACAATACGTGCTTGTGTTTTATAACCTCGTCATTTTAAAGGGAACTAAGTATTTAATCCATAATGCAATTATGAATAAATCAATTGCAGTCACCAAAAGGTCATGTTATGTAGAGTTATGGAATCATAGAGTCTTACAGCATGGAAACAGGTCCTCCGGCCCAACTTGCCCACACCGACCAACATGTCCCATCTACACTGGTCCCTCCTGCTTGCGTTTGGTCCATATCCCACCAAACCTGTCCTATCCATGTACCTGTCTAGCTGCTTCTTAAACATTGTGATAGTCCCAGCCTCAACTGCCTCCTCTGGCAGTTTGTTCCATACACCCTTGTGTGAAAAAGTTACCCCTCGGATTCCTATTAAATCTTTTCCTCTTCACCTTGAACCTATGTCCTCTGGTCCTCGATTAGATTAGATTAGATTAGATCCTTTATTTGTCATTCAGACCTTTCGGTCTGAACAAAATTTCGTTGCCTGCAGTCATACATATAATAATAAACAACAAAACACACAATAAACACAAATTAACATCCACCACAGTGAGTTCACCAGGCACCTCCTCACTGTGATGGAGGCAAAAGTCTTAAAGTTACTGTCTCCTCCCTCCTTGTTCTCCATCTGCGCTGAGGCGATGTGTTGTTACCCCACCGGGCGATTCACCTACTCTGGGCAAGAGACTCTGTGCATCTATCCGATATATTCCTCTCATGATTTTATACACCTCTATAAGATCATTGAAACATAGAAAATAGGTGCAGGAGTAGGCCATTTGGCCCTTCGAGCCTGCACCGCCATTCAATATGATCATGGCTGATCATCCAACTCAGTATCCTGTACCTGCCTTCTCTCCATACACCCTGATCCCTTTAGCCACAAGGGCCACATCTAACTCCCTCTTAAATATAGCCAATGAACTGGCCTCAACTACCTTCTGCGGGAGAGAATTCCACAGATTCACCACTCTCTGTGTGAAAAAGGTTTTCCTCATCTCGGTCCTAAAAGATTTCCCCCTTATCCTTAAACTGTGACCCCTTGTTCTGGACTTCCCCAACATTGGGAACAATCTTCCTGCATCTAGCCTGTCCAACCCCTTAAGAATTTTGTAAGTTTCTATAAGATCCCCCCTCAATCTTCTAAATTTTAGCAAGTACAAGTCGAGTCTATCCAGTCTTTCTTCATATGAAAGTCCTGACATCCCAGGAATCAGTCTGGTGAACCTTCTCTGTACTCCCTCTATGGCAAGAATGTCTTTCCTCAGATTAGGAGACCAAAACTGTACGCAATACTCCAGGTGTGGTCTCACCAAGATCACCCCTCATCCTCCTGCTCTCCAAGGAATAGAGTCCCAGCCTGCTCAACCTCTCTCTATAGCTGAGACCCTCGAATCATGTACTTATTGGAACTGGTATAGTTTTATTATTGTCATGTGTAATGAAATATATTGGAAAAACCTTGCATGCCATCCTCGCATCTCGTACCATCATGAGTACATCAGGTAGTGCAAATGAGATTGCTGAATATACTAGACTTTCCAACTAGACTAGACTGTCCAACCTCCGCAGTTTTGGGGACAGAGCCTTCTGCAGGGCAGCTCCCAGGCTCTGGAACTCCCTCCCCCAACTGATCCGCAATTCCGTGTCGCTCACCATCTTCCAGTCCCGCCTCAAGACCCATCTCTTCACCTCTGCCTATCCTTAGCCCCACGTCCCCCTCCCTTTTCATCTGTGCATTAATTGCCTCATATTGTGTTTTGTATTGAATTCTGTCTTTACTTTGTGTACTAGTCATGTCTCTACTATTTATTTCATTCCCCTTACATGTTTTTCCTCTACCTGCTAAATTTTTGTACGGTGTCCTTGAGACTCTTGAAAGGCGCCCATAAATAAAATTTATTATTATTATTATTAGACTTTAGACTTTCAAGATACAGCATTGAAACAGCCCTTTGGCCCACTGAGTGCTCACCAACCAGTGATCACCCTGTAGACTTGCACTAAATTACCACATTTTACCAAATTACACAATTTACAATTTTACCAAAGCCAATTAACCTACAAACCTGTTCAAAAGGGAACTGCAGATGCTGGAATATCGAAGGTACACAAAATTGCTGGAGGAACTCAGCGGGTGCAGCAGCATCTATGGAGCGAAGGAAATAGGCGACGTTTCGGGCCGAAACCCTTCTTCAGACCGTCTTCAGAGTCTGAAGAAGGGTTTCGGCCCGAAACGTCGCCTATTTCCTTCACTCCATAGATGCTGCTGCACCCGCTGAGTTCCTCCAGCAATTTTGTGTACCTTCTAACCTACAAACCTGTATGTTTTTGGAGTGTGGGAGGAAACCAGAGCACCCGGGAAAAACCCACGCGGTCACAGGGAGAACATACACACTATGTGCAGACAGCACCTGTAGTCAGGATTGAACCTGGGTCTCTGATGATGTGAGGCAGCAACTCTACCACTGTGCCGGCCCTTGTAATAAAATGGTAATGGTGCGTCCTTTTATTCTGAGGCTGTGCAAGGTTAATTCCCGGGATGGCGGGACTGTCATATGCTGAGAGAATGGAGCAGCTGGGCTTGTACACACTGGAGTTTAGAAGGATGAGAGAGAATCTCATTGAAACATATAAGATTGTTAAGGGCTTGGATACGCTAGAGGCAGGAAACACGTTCCCGATGTTGGGGGAGTCCAGAACCAGGGGCCATAGTTTAAGAATAAGGAGTAAGCCATTTAGAACGGAGACAAGGAAACACTTTTTCTCACAGAGAGTGGTGAGTCTGTGGAGTTCTCTGCCTCAGAGGCAGCGAATCTCACAGACTCACCACTCTCTGTGAGGCCGGTTCTCTGGATGCTTTCAAGAGACAGCTGGATAGGGCTCTTAAAGATAGCGGAGTCGGGGATATGGGGAGAAGGCAGGAACGGGGTACTGATTGGGGATGATCAGCCATGATCACATTGAATGGCGGTGCTGGCTTGAAGGGCCGAATGGCCTCCTCCTGCACCTATTGTCTATTATCTATTGGTCCTAGACTCTCCCACAAAGTGAAAACATTCTCTCCACTCTATCCAGGCCTCGGTAGCTCACGTGGCCCCATGTGGTGATGTCCTCTTCCCTTGTTTGAGGGGTGCCCCCATCGGACTCTGCCCCCTAGTGTCCAGCAGCAGAAGGACCCTAGACTGTGGTCCTCCCCCACGGACCCTTGGCGTTCGTTGGCTCCACCGAGCTTCAGTGCGTCCCTCAGCACGTACTCCTGCAATCTGGAGCGGGCCAGTCGGCAACATTCCCCGACGGACATCTTTCTCTGTTAGGAACCCATCTAGTTTAGGGCAGAACCCCCTAAACGCTTATGAGACCAAATACTAAACACAAAAAATATGGTCTTCTTTAACAAACTTGGCGGCAGCACGTGACTTTACCTCAGGGCACACGGGTTTCCCGAGCTCTGTGAAGCCCTTAATAAAACCGTGGTGTTGCAGACTGCTTGGGGATCTGACAATGTAATCCCTCGGTGTATATATAGCAACATCACAGCTGTTGTCATGATGTGTCTCTGTGAAAGGCTTTCTTCACATGGTACGCTTGGTAAGCCTTTGTGACAATGTTGTGAGGATTGGTTCTAACTTTGTCCATTTTTAGTTTATTGTGGGCCGAAGGGCCTGTTCCTGAGCTGTACTGTTCTATGTTCCGTTTAGTTTAGTTTAGAGATACAGCGCGGAAACAGACCCCTCGGCCCACTTAGTCCGCCCCGACCAGCGATTAACAGTGCCCTACACACACACACACACTCGTGACAATTTTACATTACATTACATACCAAGCCAATTAACCTACAAACCTGTACGTCTTTGGAGTGTGGGAGGAAACCGAAGATCTTGGCAAAAGCCCACGTAGGTCACGGGTTGAATGTGCAAACTCCGTACAGACAGAATCCGTAGCCAGGATCGAACCCAGGTCTCTGGTGCTGTAAGGTAGTGGCTCTATTGATACTGTGCCGCCCCTTGTATTGGTTCAACTCTTCAATTTCAAACTCTTAAATGCCCTTGTATTGTTTCACCTCTACAGTTTCAGGACAGAGTAAGCTACCTCAGAGGGCTTGGATAGCATGGAGAGGCCAGTTTAATTTCATTTCATTTAGCGACACAGCACGGAAACAGGCCATTCGGCCCACCGGGTCCGCGCCGACCAGCAATCCCTGCACATTAACACCCACTAGGGACAGGCCAATTAAGCAATAAAACCTGCAACTTTAATTCAGCAAGGCAACTTTAATTAGGCAAGGCAACTTTAATTAAGCAACACAGCTTTAGCATTTCCAAACCAAAGGCAACACAGCTTTAGCATTTCCAAACTATATTTTCAAACCACATTAAGGGCACTGACAGGTCAGTAAAACCACTCACAGTTTAGTAGACATGTGTTCAGTGTTATTCACAGCTCAGACAGAGAGACGTGACCCTCTCGCTCCCCCATCTTGCAGAGACTGACTGAGGCACGATCAGACTGACTGAGTGGTCAAGAGCAGACTTTTAGTAATATAGATATATATATACTGTATGAGCTCTATATATATATATGTGTGTATGTGTATATATACACATACACACATACTCAAAAAACAAACCAAATAGTGCAATAATAATAATAATAATAATAATAATAATAATAATAATAATAATAATAGTCTATTGTAGTTCAGAGCATATATGAGGTTGTTGTGTTTAATAGCCTGATGGCCGTGGGGAAGAAGCTGTTCCTGAACCTGGACGTTACTGTTATCAGGCTCCCGTATCTTTAGCTCAGGCCCTCGAGTCCTGGAAACATCCTCATAAAATCTTCTCTGCACCTTTTCCAGCTTGACAACATCTTTCCTGCAACAGGGCGACCAAATGTCTTAGTTTAGTTTAGTTTAGAGATACATCGTGGAAACAGGCCCTCCGGATCCACGCCGTCCAGCGATCCCCGCACATTAACACCATCCTACGCACACTAGGGTCAATTTACATTCACAGCGCATCAAGCCAATTAACCTGCAAACTTGTACGAGTTTGGAGTGCGGCAGGAAACCGACGCACCCGGAGAAAACCCACGTTACGGACATTCTCCGAGTTTGAATCAGGGAAAACCCGGGAGAACTCTTGAATTACCTCGTACAGTGGGACAGGCCCTTAACTCTCTCTTGAAAACATATCTGTTGCTCTGCTGCAAGTATGAATGTTATTGTTCTGTTTGGGATATAAAACGCACTTGACTCTCCAGTGACACTCTAACTATTGTTCCAACTGTTTGTCAGTAGCACGCATTCAGAGGAGTGAATCACTTGTCCTACCTATTGGTAGCCTTGACGGGATGGTGAACTTCATGAGTGTTATGGTCGGTCCCCTCCCCTCCATCCCACACCCGAATGGCAGGCACTAGGGGCTTGCAGGTATTTTGTGGCATCCCCCACACATATCACGCAAGTGGGGTTGAGGATTGGAGGAATCAGATGATAAGTCACATAGTGAAAGTCTTGGATAGAGTGGATGTAGAGAGGATGTTTCCACTAGTGGGAGAGTCTAGGACTAGAGGTCACAGCCTCAAAACTAAAGGATGAGTTCCTTTACGAAGGAGGTGAGGAGGGATTGACGGCACTGGGCCTGTACTCGCTGGAATTTAGAAGAACGAGGGGGGGAGGACCTCATTGAAACTTACAGAATAGTGAAAGGCTTGGAGAGAGTGGATGTGGAGAGGATGTTTCCACTAGTGGGAGAGTCTCGGAATAGAGATCACAAACTCAGAACTAAAGGGTGCTCCTTTACGAAGGAGGTGAGGTGGAATTTCTTTAGTCAGAGGGTGGTGAATCTGTGGAATTCTTGCTACAGAAGACTGTGCAGGCCACGTCAATGGATATTTTTAAGGCAGAGATAGATGGGTTCTTGATTAGTGCGGGTGTCAGGGGTTATGGGGAGAGGGCAGGAGAATGGGGTTAGGAGGGAGAGATAGATCGGCCATGATTGAATGGCAGAGCAGACTTGATGGGCCGAATAGCCTAATTCTGCTACGATCAAATGCCATTATGACCTTATAAGTCATTTGCCTTCAACTGCTCTGATCAACAAAAGTGATAAATGGGTGCCTAACACACACATCTGAAATTCCTCTCCTAGCTGATTAAGTTAAAACTTGAATTATATGGGCCAGTACCTTTAATAAAGAGAGAGTAAGAGGAATTTCTCATGGGTATGCTGTGCATTCCCATGTGCTATCTAGACTGGAGTTCCAGGATCTCGAAACTATATGGAAATATGATGTTATAATATACTTTAGACATTATTTTGGAGACACAGCGAGAAAACAGGCCCTTCGGCCCATCGAGTCCATGCTGTCCATCGATCACCCATACAGTAGCACTATCCTACACACACTAGGGACAATTTACAGAAGCCAATTAACCTACAAACCTGTACGTCTTTGGAATGTGCAGGAAACCGGAGCACCCGGAGAAAACCCACGTGGTCACTGGGAGAACATACTAACTCCCTACAGACAGCACCCATGGTCAGGATCGAACCATGGTCTCTGACGCTGTGAAGCAACAACTCTGCGGTTGCGCCACCGTGCCACTAATATGATGAATCAAATTTAGTTGAATTGGTCATTTTTAATAAGTATTTTTCACTTTGAGCCATAGAGAGTCATACTGCATGGAAATAAGCTCTTCGGCCCATCTATCCCACGCCGACCAAGATGCCCCATCTACATTAGTCCCCGTGTTTGGCCCATACCCCTCTTAAACTTAAATCTCTTGGTTCAAATAAAGTGCTGGAGGAAATCAGTGGGTCAGACAGCATCTGTGGAGGAAATGGACAGATGACGTTTCGGGTCAGGACCGTTCTTAAGACTGAAAATACCCAAACAATATCATTCCAGGTATCACCAGTTCATATTCGACCCACTTATAATCTGCTCGCTGTTTCACACAGTGAACAAACATAAGACTGACAAGCGGTAGAGTTGCTGCTTTACAGCGCCAGAGTCCTAGGTTCGATACTGACTATGGGTGTAGTCTGTACAGAGTTGATACGTTCTCCCCGTGACTGAGTGGGTTTACTCCGGGTGCTTTGGCTTCCTCCCACGCTCCAAAAACGTACAGGTTTGTAGGTTAATTGGCTTTGGTAAAGATTGTAAATTGTCCCGAGAGTGTGTAGGATAGTGTTATGTGCCTGTGCCACTTAGACGATTTTTTGTGCGACTAAAGGCGACTGGCGCAAAATTTTCAACATGTTGAAAAATTTTCGGTGACTTTGGCGCCACTTTTTGCTGTCGTAGGTTGTCGCCAGGTGTCGTAGGTGAATTCCATTAAAACTAGCCCCTGGCAGTCGCCGGAAGAGTCGCCTATGTGGGACAGGCCCTTCAGTGTGCGGGGATCGATGGTTGGCGCGGACTTGATGGGCCAAAGGGCCTGGTTCCACGCTGTATCTCTAAACTAAACTAAACTCAATTAATTCAGCATTTATGCAACCATTAAAACAAATCCCTCGGTGATTACATTCAGAACGTCCGCGGAACCAAAAAGCAGGGGATAATGTTTGCGGACAAATCATGGAAACACGGGCAAGTGGGAAATACACGATGAATTCTGAAGTCATAAATAATCGAAAGACACCATCATGATCTAAGCATGGAGTAACTCAGCGGGACAGGCAGCATCTCTGGAGAGAAGAAATGGGTGACGTTTTGGGTCAAGACTTCTTCAAACATAATACTTTGTAAACAATATAATAAATGAAAGAAAAATAAATGAAAGAAAAATAAGATAAATCATATATACTGATTATATATCTATATAATGTCTAAACTTAAAACATAGAAAATAGGTGCAGGAGTAGGCCATTTGGCCCTTCAAGCCTGCACCGCCATTCAATATGATCATGGCTGATCATCCAACTCAGTATCCTGTACCTGCCTTCTCTCCATACCCCCTGATCCCTTTAGCCACAAGGGCCACATCTAACTCCCTCTTAAATATAGCCAACGAACTGGCCTCAACTACCTTCTGTGGCAGAGAATTCCAGAGATTCACCACTCTCTGTGTGAAAAATGTTTTCCATCTATATAGAAAAAAGCAAGCAATACCGAAACGTCACCCATTCCTTCTCTCCAGAGATGCTGCCTGTCTCGCTGAGTTACTCCAGCATTTTGTGTCTATCTTAAAGTCTGATCTACAGTACATCGGCGAGACCAAACGCAGACTGTGCGATCGTTTCGTTGAACACCTTCGCTCAGCCCGCCTGGACCTACCTGATCTCCCGGTTTCTAAACACTTTAATTCCCCTTCCCATTCCCACACAGACCTTTCTGTCCTCGGTCTCCTCCATTGTCAGAGTGAGGCTAAACGCAAATTGGAGGAACAGCATCTCATATTCCGCTTGGGCAGCATACAGCCCAGTGGTATGAATATTGATTTCTCTCACTTCAGGTAGCCCCGGCATTCCCTCTCTCCATCCCTCCCCCACCCAAGTCGCACCAGCTTCTCGTTTTCACCCAACAAACAACTAACAATGGCCCGTTTCCTTCGTCATCGTTACTTTTTTCGGTATCTTTCACTCGTTGTTCTTCATCTCTCCACATCACCGTCTATATCTCTCGTTTCCTTTTTCCCCTAATTAGTCTGATGAAGGGTCTCGACCTGAAACGTCACCCGTTCCTTCTCTCTAGAGATGCTGCCTGGCCCGCTGAGTTACTCCAGCGTTGTGTGTCTATCTTTGGTTTAAACCAGCATCTGCAGTTCCTTCCTACAAACTCAAAGTCTGATATGTTGCCTTTTTATAACATTTTTGAAATCCCGCATTTAATTAGTGTCAGGGACTAAAAATGAATGATTGTCCCTTAATTTCTTTTTAGCTATTTCAGTGTCAGCGGGTAGTATTTTTGGGAGATGTGCGTTTTACTTCAGAGGATTTAACGTTGCCACAGGACAAAATTAATACAAGCACTTGAAAGGACAGGTTGACTGAAGCATCGCGGGTTATCGATTGAACTCCAGAGTTGTCAGCTCTGTCTCCTTGTTCCGCTGGGCTCCGTGACTCTTCCGCGCTGGTCTGCCCTCTGATGCTGTCACCATTCAAAATATATCTGTCGGAAATCCGTGGGGAGAAAGTGCTCAAAATAGATAGATAGATAGATAGATAGATAGATAGATAGATAGATAGATAGATAGATAGATAGATAGATAGATAGATAGATGGATGGATGGATGGATGGATGGATGGATGGATGGATGGATGGATAGAGAGGGGGAGAGGGAGAGATAGATAGATAGATAGATAGATAGATAGATAGATAGATAGATAGATAGATAGATAGATAGATAGATAGATAGATAGATAGATAGATAGATAGATAGATAGATCTCTTAAAGATAGCGAAGTCAGGGTATACCTTCAGTTTAATTTATTGTCACGTGTACCGAGGTACAGTGAAAAGCTTTTGTTGAGTGCTAACCAATCAGCAGAAAGACAATACATTTATTTATTTATTTGTCCCTTTATTTATTTATTTGATTCTTATTTCAATAGACAATAGGTGCAGGAGTAGGCCATTCAGCCCTTCGAGCCAGCACCGCCATTCAATGTGATCCGCTATTTTTAAGAGCCCTATCTAGCTCCCTCTTGAAAGCATCCAGAGAACCGGCCTCCACCGCCCTCTGAGGCAGAGAATTCCACAGACTCACCACTCTCTGTGAGAAAAAGTGTTTCCTCGTCTCCGTTCTAAATGGTTTACTCCTTATTCTTAAACTGTGGCCTCTGGTTCTGGACTCGAACAGAATAAAAAATAAAAAGCAAGTATGAAACAGCATACAAAAAAACAAAAAAACAAAACAAGTATATTTATAAAATGTCATAAACAATATTTATAATAAATGAATCGTATGTGTCCGAAAAGTAGCAGGATGAAGCCAAAGCTTATTAATTCCCACCCCTTATTCAACTGCTTATAATTATCTTATACAAATGTAGCAGCTATAAACACCTATCTCCATATGTACACCAAACTATTTACATTTATACACTAATCGAATATTTACAAAGCCATTTACAAAAAAAAGAGAGAAAAAAGAAAAAAAAAAAAGAAAAAAGAAAAAGAAAAGACCCTCATGTACTATACAGTATCTTAGTCATATATACAACCCATCACCCTATAATCATCCTTCCCAATACAATCAGTATAACAAATATCCCACTCACAATCACCTATCCTCATCCCAATATCCTTTTAAAAAAAAGTGTTTTTGTACATCTTTTTAAACCAAATTATATTTGTGCTAAGTTTTATCTCCTGTTCCAATGATTACATGATTACAATCGATACATGATAAGGGAATACTGTTTAGTGCAAGGTAAAGCCAGCAAAGTTCGATCAAAAATAGTCTAAGGGTCACCATTGAGGTAGATAGTAGATGGTAGTTCAGCACTGCTCTCTGGTTGTGGTAGGATAATAATAATAATAATACATTTTATTTAATGGGCGCCTTTCAGACATCTCAAGGACACCTTACATAGTAATCGGAATAACATATAATCGGAATATAACAAGTAATAAAGACATCACAGAGACACAAATTAAAAACAGAATTCAATCCAAAAACAGAAAATCAAAAACACAGTGTGAAGAGAGAGCAGCGGCAGCCAAAGCGCGCCAGCGTCCACTCTCTCTTCACGGCAGCCATCTTGGACACAGACCTACAGGACTCCAATTAGACAAAAAAATCATCAAAATCAACAAGGATGATTCAGTTGCCTGATAACAGCTGGGAAGAAATTGTCCCTGAATCTGGAGGTGTGTGCGTTTTCACACTTCTGTACCTCTTGCCCGATGGGAGAGGGGAGAAGAGGAAGTAACCAGGGTGCGACTCGTCCTTGATGATGCTGCTGGCCTTGCCGAGGCAGCGTGAGGTGTAGATGGAGTCAATGGAAGGGAGGTTGGTTTGTGTGACGGTCTGGGCTGCGTCCACAATTAGTTGCAGTTTATTGCGGTCCTGGATGGACCTGTGATGCATCCCGATATAATATTTCCCACAGCGCGAACATTATGATTACCTCTTTCACTTCTCGTGTCTGCATTGACGTTTATATTACAACTACAGTTCAAAAAACAGCTCCTCACTTTGAGATGTTTGAGAGGTGCCGGATGCGTGGAAATAAAAGTTTTCTTTATCAGCCATTCATCTAAGTGATTGCTTGACATTTATTAATAAAGTTCAGTCAATCAATCATTTGGATGAATGGGAAATAAAGGAAAAAATATCATTAGTACTCATATGGTGCCATTCATGCTTCTAAAGCCACATGCCAGGGATTAACCCAGTGGTTTGAATATTGATTTCTCTAACTTTGGGCGGCACGATGGCACAGCGTTAGAGTTCCAGCCTTGCATCGCTTAAAGCGCCAGACATCCGGGTTCGATCCCGACCACGGGTGCTGACTGTACAGAGTTTTCACGTTCTCCCCCAGACCTGCGTGGGTTTTCTCCGCGATCTTCGGTTTCCTCCCACACTCCAAATACGTACAGGTTTGTAGGTTAATTGGCTTGGTATAATTGTCCCTGGTGTGCGTAGGAGAGTGTTGGTGTGCTGGGATCGCTGGTCGGTACGATCTCGATGGGCCGAAGGGTCTGTTTCCGCGCTGTAAACGTAGCCCTTGCATCCCCTCTCTCTCCGTCCCTCCCCAGCTTAGTCATCGTACTAGTTTCACTGTCGTCCCGTTGAGTTTCATTTTCTGTATAACTCATTACCACCTACCCCACAGCCAACAATGGACCATTGTGGTCTCCACCTTTCTTTGATCATCATTATTTTTCTTGCATATCTTTCATTCATTAGTTCGATATCTCTCTCAACCACCGTCTATATCTCTTGTTTCCCTTCCCCCTGACTGTCAGTCTGAAGAAGGGTCTCGACACGAAACGTCACCCATTCCTTTTCTCCAGAAACGCTGCCTGACCCACTGAGTTACTCCAGCATTTTGTGTCTATCTTTGAATCCTACTGTATGCAGGTGGAGGAGATTAGTTTAACCTGGCATCAGGTTCAGCATGGACATTACGGGCCGAAGGGCCTGTTACTGCACTGTTGACTATGTCCTATCCTCAAAATCAGAAATCACCCTGAGACTAAAGGGAATCCTTGATGCTAGCTCCTGAAATGTTGGCTGACAGCAAAGAAAAGTATAAAAAGAAAACACCAGGCATGTGGGTTAAACATTGTTTGATGTTTTGTCTGTGACTTCAGACTCAAGCAAATGTGAGATCTTCTGAAATCACTACCAGTTATTATTTTTCCAACTCAGAGATTTAGAAAAATGTCACGCTGCGTCAAGACTGACAGCTTATAAATTATTAAATATGTTAATATTGAAGCAAAGGATTTTTTTCCCTCGTACATAATCCCGAACTTCATTTCTATTTCTTTCCTTCCTTTCTTTCGAGTTTAGTTTAGTTTATTGTCACGTGTACCGAGGTACAGTGAAAAGCTTTTGTTGATTACATGATTACAATCGAGTCGTTTACAGTGTACAGATACATGATGAAGGAATAACGTTCAGTGCAAGGTAAAGCCAGCAGAGTCTGATCAAGGATAGTCCGAGGGTCTCCAAAGAGATGGACAGTAGTTTAGCACTGCTCTCTGGTTGTGGTAGGATGGTTCAGTTGCTTGATAACAGCTGAGAAGAAACTGCCACTTAATCTGGAGGTGTGCGTTTTCACACTTCTGTACATTTTGCCCGATGGGAGAGGGGAGAAGAGGGAGTGGTCAGGGTGCAACTCGTCCTTGTCACTGTATGTCGTGTTGTCACTTGTGGGCGGAGCACCAAGGCAAATTCCTTGTATGTGAATACTTGGCCAATAAACGTATTCATTCACTCATTGATGATGCTGCTGGCCTTGCCGAGGCAGCGTGAGGTGTAAATGGAGTCAGTGGAAGGCAGGTTGGTGTGTGTGATGGTCTGGGCTGGGTCAACAATTTGCTGCAATTTCTTGCCGTCTCTTTCACCTCCTTCCTTCCTTCCTTTGTCTTTCACCATTGCTTGTCGTCCATTCTGACGTTTACTTTCCTTATCCACAAAATCCTCCCTCACTCTCCTCCTCCCTCCAACTTTAAAGTCAAGTCTTCATTAAACCTCTCCCCTTTTTTGGCTCAACATCCCTTTTTGTTTTATTACATCTGTGAAACAATCGCCTGGGTTGCATGCAGGTGAGACTAGTGTAGATGGGACATGTTGGTCGGTGTGGGCTCCTGACCTGTTTCCACTCTGCCTGCCTTGCACCAACTTTACGACACACAGAGGCACTGTGCGTTTTACGTTTAGTTCAGTTTAGTTTATTGTCACGTGTACCGAGGTACAATGAAGAGCTTTTGTTGCGTGCTAACCAGTCAGCGGAAAGACAACGCATGATTACAATCGAGCCATTCACAGTGTACAGACACATGATAAACTAACAAGCCTTAATGCTAGATAATGCCAGTGAAGCTTGATCAAGTATAATCCGAGGGTCACAAATGAGGTTGATAATAGTTCAGGACTGCTCTCCAGTTGTGGTAGGATGATTCAGTGGCATGATTCCCAGGGTTTTACCTGCCTCAACAAATATGGGCAGATGTATATATGGTCTGAAGGGCCGTGAGTTATATGGTCACTTAAAGCACAAATGTTAAATAAAAACATCCTCCATCTGTGAAGTGGGAGACAGACAATAGACAGTAGACAGTAGACAATAGACAGTAGACAATAGGCAATAGATAATGGACATGGATAAAACCCATAAACCCACCACCCTCTGACTCTACATTTTGAGTTGGGACCATTCTTTATACAGTCATAGAGTGTGAAAGCAGGTCCCTCCACCCAACTTGCCCACACCAACCAACATGTCCCAACTACACTAGTCCCACCCGCCTGCCTTTGGCCCATATCCCTCTATACCTGTCCTATCCATGTACCGGTCCAAATGATTCTTAAACGTTAGGATAGTCCCTGCCTCAACTACATCCTCCGGCAGGCCGTTCCATACACCCACCATCCGATGTGTGAAAAAGTTGCCCCTCAGGTTCCAATTAAATCTTTCCCCCGCTCACCTTAAACCTGTGTCCTCTGGTCCTCGATTCTCCTCCTTGGGGCAATCTCATGTGAAGTCTACAGAGCAGCTGGGGGGCAGTGCTGACTCCTGTTTCCGCTCTGCAGAACAAATTAAAAACTGAAACCTTCTTTGAGGCTCCAATTGATTCCATATGGACTGTGGGTTGAGCTGTTACCCATTAACATAACCACAATCTGTAATTCACTCTACACTGGTTATTTGCGCTATTTTAATACCAGCAAATGCAATCGCAAACCCGTCACTCTGTTTATCTTTATTCAGTTTAGTTTTTAGTTTAGAGATGCAGCGCGGAAGCAGGCCCTTCGGCCCACATAGTCCGTGCCGACCAGCGATCTCCGTGTGTGTCCTATACACACTAATTTACACTTATACCAAGCCATTTAAACTAAAGTCAAAGTCAAAGTAGTTTGGTAGGCGGCGCGACTCTCGTCAGCAGCGGCCTCTGCAGTCCGTCTGCGTTTTTATTATTTTATGTCTATGTTTTTATGTAGTTTTTGTTATTTTTTTGTGTTGGGGTATGTGTGTGGGGGGGTGGGAGGGAGGCGGTAACTTTTAAATCTCTCCCTGCACGGGAGACCCGACCTTTTCTTTGTCGGATCTCCGTTGTCGTTGGGGCTGCAACGAGGAGCGGCCTCCAACAGGAAGACCGGGGGCTGTGGTGCCGACTACTCACCTCACAGTCGCGGAGCTGGCCGAGTCCGGAGCGGGTGGAGCGGTGGTGGACGCTGCTGCGGCCCAACCTCCGGATATTCGGTGGCTGCAACTGCAGGTTTGGCGGACGGCGGCACCGGGAGCCCGCGGGTCCCTGGAGGGAGACCGCTTTTCAGGGCTCCCGCAACGGCGACTTCTCCCGCCCGAGTTGCGGGGTTGAAGAGCTCCTGGAGCGGGGCCTTACATCATCGCCCCGCGCGGCTTGGAATGGCTGCGGGACTCTGCGAGCGCACGCCGGGGGCTCTAAGATCAAGACCCGGTGTGCGACCTTGCATCACCCGGCGTGGCTTTAATGGCCGCGGGACAATTCGCCATCGCCCGCCGGGGGCTTTGACTTTGACTCTGACTGACATCGGGGGGGGAGAGTGCAGTGGAGAGAGAAGTTTTTTTGGCCTTCCATCACAGCAATGTGATGGATGTTTGTGTAAACTGTGTTGTGTCTCGGGTCTATTTGTTTGTAATGTATGGCTGCAGAAACGTCTTTTCGTTTGGACCTCAAGGGGTCCAAATGACAAATAAATTGTATCGTAAAGTAGCCTTTATTGTCATTCAGACCTTTCGGGTCTGAACAAAATTTCGTGCCTTGCAGTCATACATATAATAAAATAACAAAACACACAATAAACACAAATTTAACATCCACCGCAGTGAGTTCACCAGGCACTTCCTCACTGTGATGGAGGCAAAAGTCTTAAGCCTTTGTCTCTTCCCTCCTTGTTCTCCCTCTGCGCTGAGGCGATCCAGGCCTCCGATGTCGTGACCCCACCGGGTGATGGTAAGTCAGTCCCGCGGCTCAACCGAGCTCCGCGAACGGGCCGGTTCAAACTCCGCGGCCCGGGGTGGTCGACGCTGCCGAAGATGCCGCCCTCAGTCCAGCGGACGCAGCTGTTGTTGCGGGAGCTCCGGAAACTACACACCTGTACGTCTTTGGAGTGTGGGAGGAAACCAAAGATCGCGGAGAAAACCCACGCGGGTCACGGGGGAGAACGTACAAACTCCGCACAGACAGCGCCCGTAGTTGTGATCGAACCCGGGTCTCTGGTGCTGTGAGGCAGCAACTCTACCGCTGCACCACCTTACTGCTATTCTTTTACTTTAACATTAGAATCATTTTTTTTAATTGCCATTTTTAATGCTGATATTAATGCTTACTTCAACTATAATGGATGGGATTTATATAGCGCCTTTCTAATACTCAAGGCGCTTTACATCGCATTATTCATTCACTCCTCAGTCACACTCGGTGGTGGTAAGCTACTTCTGTAGCCACAGCTGCCCTGGGGCAGACTGACGGAAGCGTGGCTGCCAATCTGCGCCTACGGCCCCTCCGACCACCACCAATCACTCACACACATTCACACACAGGCAAAGGTGGGTGAAGTGTCTTGCCCAAGGACACAACGACAGTATGCACTCCAAGCGGGATTCGAACCGGCTACCTTCCGGTTGCCAGCCGAACACTTAGCCCATTGTGCCATCTGTCGTCCCAACTATCACCTCAAGCAGCTCATTCCATACACCCACTACCCTCAGCTGACCCTCTGAGTCCACACTGACTAATGATCACACTGTGAATGAAAGAAATGCAAAAAAAGAGTAACAATGCTAAAGGAAATGTCATTCATGTGTTCCATATCTCTCTACATCAACATCTGCATCTCTCGTTTCCCTCTCCCCTGACTCTCGGTCTGAAGAAGGGTCTCGACCCGAAACGCCACCCCTTCCTTCTCTCCAGAGACGCTGCCTGTCCCGCTGAGTCACTCCAGCATTTTGCGTCTATCTTCGGTTTAAACCAGCATCTGCAGTTCCTTCCTCCACTAATCTTTGTGCCAGTCTGCTGTCAGCTGGAAAATGATGCCTCGTTTAAATATTACCACCATTTTGCTATTGAGAGCAAAATCTGTGGGCAGATGCATAAACCTGAAGGGTGAAGCTCAAAGAAAGGCCCTCGAATAAAGGAATGAATGAAGCAATTTGTGAAATAGATTCCAATGTTACTCTGCGTAACGCAATTTAATGATGATAATGAACCCCTTTAGAAAAGTGATATATTTTGATAGCGCACAGCTTTGATAAGAGAAGATAGGTCTCATTGCAAGTAAAAGTCTGCAGTACTTTGACAGCTAATCTGCCATTACTTGGCAAGCCAACTGGTGTAGTTTGTATAAGAAGGAACTGCAGATGCTGGAAAATCGAATGTACACAAAAATGCTGGAGAAACTCAGCGGGTGCAGCAGCATCTAGCTTCCACTTACGGCTACTATTAAATTGCTGCTACTTGTAAGACTTGTAAGTAAATAGTGATACAGGGAGCTGCGGATGGGATAATCTTGCGTAGAACGCAGAGTGCTGGCGTAACTCAGCGGGACAGGCAGCATGTCTACAGGACATGGATAGGCACAAAGTGCCGGAGTAACTCAGCGGGACAGGTGGCATCTCTGGAGAGATGGAATGGGTGACGTTCCGGGTCGAGACCCTTCTTCAGGCTGGGGATAGGTGACAGTTTCAGGTCAGGACCCTTCTTCAAACCGATTGTAGTGGGGGGGGGGGGGGGGGGGGAGATAGGTAGAAAGGGCAGGAGAAAGCCTGGCAAGTGATAATTGGAAAAGACACTGAGTGCCGGAGTAACTCAGCAGGTCAGGCAGCATCTCAGGAGAACATGGATAGGTGATGGTTCGACATTGGGACCTTTCTTCAGCCTGACACAAACGTCACCTACAAACATTAGAGATGCAGCGTGGAAATTAGGCCATTCGGCCCACAGAGTCCGTACCGACCAGCGATCACCCTAGTACACTAGCACTATCCTGCACAACAGAGACAACATCCAATTTACAGATGTAACCTATAAACCTGTAGGGCACACCTTGACCGCGTGGGTTTTCCCCGGGTGCTCTAGTTTCCTCCCCACACCACAAAGACCTGGAAACACAGAAAATAGGTGCAGGAGTAGGCCATTCGGCCCTTCGAGCCTGCACTGCCATTCAATACGATCATGGCTGATCATCCAAAATCAGTACCCCGTTCCTGCTTTCTCCCCAAATATCCCTTGATTCCGTTAGCCCAAAGAGCTAAATCTAGCTCTCTCTTGAATACATCCAGTGAATTGGCCTCCACTGCCTTCTGTGGCAGAGAATTCCACAGGTTCACAACTCTCTGGGTGAAAATGTTTTTCCTCATCTCAGTCCTAAATGGCCGACCCCTTATTCTTAAACTGTGGCCCCTGGTTCTGGACTCCACCAACATTGGGAACATTTTTTCCTGCATCTAGCTTGTCCATCCCTTAAGAATTATACATGTTTCTATAAGATTCCCTCTCATCCATCTAAATTCCAGTGAATATAAGCCCAGTCGATCAATTTTTTCATCAGATGTCAGTCCTAGTGTGTCTCTTGTGTGTAGTAGAGTACTAGTGTATGCTGGTCAGCACGGACCCGGTGGGCCGAAGGGCCTGTTTCCCCGCTGTACCTCTGAACTAAACTAAAATGTTGAGTGACATGAGGGGTCACGATGGGGCAGCGGTAGAATTCTCCCTGTGACCTGCGTAGGTTTGCTCCGAGATCTTCGGTTTCCTCCCACACTCAAAGACGTACAGGTTTGTAGGTTCATTGGCTTGGTATAAGTATAAATTGTCCCTAGTGGGTGTAGGATAGCGGTAAGCCCCTGTCCCACTTGGGAAACCTGAATGGAAACCTCTGGAGACTTTGCGCCCCACCCAAGGTTTCCGTGCGGTTCCCGGAGGTTGCAGGTGGTTGCCGGAGGTTGCAGGTAGTGGAAGCAGGTAGGGAGACTGACAAAAACCTCCGGGAACTGCACGGAAACCTTGGGTGGGGCGCAAAGTCTCCAGAGGTTTCCGTTCAGGTTTCCTAAGTGGGACAGGGGCATTATTGTGCAGGGATCGGTGATCGGTGATCGGTGTGGGCCGAAGGGCCTGTTTCCGCGCTGTATCTCTAAACTAAACTAAACTAAACTAAACACATTTCCCCAAGGAATTTTGATTATGTGATGATGTGACATTTTGTTACCAGCATGTGGGAGTTAACAATGATGATGGACATTGGATTTTTTTAAAATCGAATAAATGTGCATTTGTCTAATTGTATTACCTACTTTAATTGCCATTTGGGAACTAATTATCTTTCCTTTACATTTTAATATCCCTTTTCCCGAGTAGTTAATCCAATTAAACTATTACTGCAGAAGAACATAATTAATTTCCTTCCTTTTTAAAAAAAATCACCTTCGAGCAAATGTGTAGTTAGTCTGGCTGATTTAGAATTATTCTGATCCTCGCTCTGTAATTATGCTTAAGTAAAAAGCTGAAGAGCAAGTACTGTGTAGGAAGAAACTGCAGATGCTGGTTGTCATCCGAAGATAGACACAATAGACAATAGGTGCAGGAGTAGGCCTTGAGCCAACACCGCCATTCAATGTGATCATGGCTGATCATCCACATGCAGTGCCCCGTACCTACCTTCCCTCCATATCCACTGACTCCACTGTCTTTATGAGCTCTATCTAACTCTCTCTTGAAAGCATCCAGAGAATCGGCCTCCATTACCTTCTGGGGCATAGAATTCCACAGATTCACAACTCTCTGGGTGAAAATGTTTTTGTCTCCGTTCTAAATGGCCTACCCCTTATTCTTAAACTGTGGCCCCTGGTTCTGGACGCCCCCAACATCGGGAACATGTTTCCTGCCTCTAGTGTGTACAATCCCATAATAATCTTATATGTTTCAATAAGATATCCTCTCATCCTTCTAAATTCCAGTGTATACAATCTCAGTCGCTCCATTCTTTCAACATTCTTTCTATGACAGTCCCGCCATCCCGGGAATTAACCTCGTGAACCTACGCTGCACTCCCTCAATTGCAAGAATGTCCTTCCTCAGATTTGGAGACCAAAACTGTACACAATACTCCAGGTGTGGTCTCACCAGGGCCCTGTAAAACTGCAGAAGGACCTCTTTGCTCCTATACTCAACTCCTCTTGTTATGAGGCCAACATGCCATTAGATTTCTTCACTGCCTGCTGTACCTGCATGCTTACTTTCAGTGACTGATGAACAAGGACACCCAGATCTCATTCTACTTCCCCTTTTACTAACTTGACACCATTCAGATAATAACCTGCCTTCCTGTTCTTGCCACCAAAGTGGATAACCTCACATTTATCCACACTATCTGCATCTGCCATGCATCTGCCACTCACCCAACCTGTCCAAGTCACCCTGCATCCTCATAGCATCCTCTTCACAGTTCACACTGCCACCCAGGTTTGTGTCATCTGCAAATTTGCTAATGCTACTTTGAATCCCTTCATCTAAATCATTAATGTATATTGTAAATAGCTGCATCGAGCCTTTCAGTACCCCACTAGTCACTGCCTGGGTACTTCTGAAAGGGACCCGTTAATCCCTACTCATTGTTTCCTGTCTGCCAACCAATTTTCTATCCATATCAATACCCTACCCCCAATACCATGTGGTCTAATTTTGCCCACTGATCTCCTATGTGGATTAACTCAGCGGAACAGGCAGCGTCTCGGGAGAGAAGGCATGGGTGACATTTTGGGTCGAGACCCATCTTCAGAGTCTGAAGAAGAGTCTCGACCTAGTAGAGTCTGAAGAAAGGTCTCTACGCAAACGTCACCCATTCCTTCTCTCCAGAGATGCTGCCTGTCCCACTGAGTTACTCCAGCGTTTTGTGTCTATCTAAAGAGAAAGTACTATTTGGAGAAAAAAAAACACTTTTAATTTGTTTCTAAATTATGCTTCCATCAGATCAGTTCAGTTTAGTTTATTGTCACGTGTACCGAGGTACAGTGAAAAGCTTTTGTTGCGTGCTAACCAGTCAGCAGAAAGACAATACAGGATTACAGTCGAGCCATTTACAGTGTACAGATACATGACAAGGGAATAACGTTTAGTGCAAGGTAAAGCCAGGAAAGTCCGATCAAGGATAGTCCGAGGGTCACCAATGAAGTAGATAGTAGTTCAGCTCTGCTCTCTTGTTGTGGTAGGATGATTCAGTTTCCTGATTACATCTGTTTTCCAGATTCCATTTTCCAAGTCGCTGGGGTTTAAGGAGGGAAAACTGTTTCACCCAGAGAGTTGTGAATCTGTGGAATTCTCTGCCACAGAAGGCAGTGGAGGCCAATGCACAGGGTGTTTTCAAGAGAGAGTTAGATTTATCTCTCAGGGCTAACGGAATCAAGGGATATTTGGGGAGAAAGCAGGAACGGGGCACTGATAGACCATGATCATATTGAATGGCGGTGCTGGCTCGAAGGGCCGAATGGCCTACTCCTGCACCTATTTTCTATGTTTCTATGTTCATTCATTGCTATTGTGACTTGTTCCTCTTCCTGGCCCTATACTCCCTTGGTTTATCCTTTGGTTTATCCTTCATGAACTCTCTGTGACCTTGTCTAGGTTCCTCATGGTCTGTTCCATCATTGTTAACCAACATCTTTTGGTTAATGATGCTTTCAAGAGAGAGCTAGATGTGGCTCTTACAAATAGCGGAGTCAGGGGATATGGGGAGAAGGCAGGAACTGATTGGGGATGATCAACCATGATCACATTAAATGGCTCGAAGGGCCGAATGGCCTACTCCTGCACCTATTGTCTATTGTCTATTGTCTCTCAGAATAAGTACATGGGAAAGAAACGGGTGCTGTAGTAGGTCGGCACGGTGGCGCAGCGGTAGAGTTGCTGCCTCACAGCGCCAGAGACCCGGGTTCGATCCTGACTACGGGCGCTGTCTGTACGGAGTCTGTTCCTTCTCCCCGTGACCAGTGTGGGTTCTCTCCGGGTGCTCTGGTTTCCTCCCACACTCCAAAGACGTGCGGGTTTGTAGCTTAATCGGCTTCGGTAAAATTGTAAATTGTTCCGTGTGTGTCGGACAGTGTTAGCATACGGGGTTCGCTGGTCGGCGCGGACCCGGTGGGCTGAAGTGCCCGTTTCCACGCAGTATCTCTAAAGTCTAAAGTAAACGAGATCATATGCGATTTTTATACAGACAAGGGAAGAAATACACGCATTTCCTCTCTGCATAAAAAAAACTGAAGCTGTGCAAGGTATGATCTTAGATTTCCTGTGGCTCTCTTGGTGTTCTTGGAAGCGATACAAATTTCATTCCCACCCCTGCAGTTCTGCTCTGTATTAAATAATTACCAGGTTACAAAATTATAGTATCATCCCAGTGAATTAAAACATTAAGCCAATCCACAAGTAACATCTTCATATAATACATCCAGCTGCTGTGAGTTAGCTACTTGATATAAATCACAGCATTTTTGCTGGGTTGTATAGTTTGGTTTGAAGTTTAGTTTAGTTTAGAGATACGGCACAGAAACAGACCCTTCGGCCCATCGGGTCTGCGCCGACCAGCGATCCCCACACATTAACACCATCCTACACCCACTAGGGCCAATTTTTATATTCGCCAAACCTATTAACCTACAAACCTGTACGTCTTTGGAGTGTGGGAGGAAACAGAAGATCTCGGACAAAACCCATGCAGGTCACGGGGAGAACATGCAAACTCCGTACAGACAGCACCCGTAGTCGGGATCGAACAAAGAAATACGCCTGTGGGCCTGATGATTTCGGGTTGCGGGCCGGATCCGGCCCTTGGGCCGTAGGTTGCCAACCCTGATCCAGAGCATCCTATCCATCATGGAGAACTCAGCAACAGAGAGTGCAATGTTCATAGGTTCATAAGGTATAGAAGCAGAATTATCCCATTTGATCCATCGAGTCTACTCCACCATTCAATCATGGCTGATCTATCTTTCCCTCTCAACCCCATTCTCCTGCCTTCTTCCCATAACCCCTGACACCCGTACTAATCAAGAATCCATCTATCCCCACTTTAACAATACCCAATGACTTGGCCTTCACAGCCGTCTGTGGCAATGAATTCCACAGATTCACCACCCTCTGACGAAAGAAATTCCTCCTCATCTCCTTGCTAAAGGTGCGTTCTTTTATTGTGAGGCTGCGCCCTCTGATCCTAGACTCTCTCACTAGTGGAACCATCCAAGGAGACTCAAAATACTGGTGTAACTCAGTGGATCAGGCAGCATCTCTGGATTCCTCTCAGGAATCAAAGCGGTCACCTCTGTGTGGAGCCACAGGACATGGGCAAGGTCCTCAATGAGTATTTCTCCTCTGTATTTACCGAGGAGAAAGACAGTAGGATGGCGGAACTTGGGGCCGTCAATGGAAGCATCTTGAGAGCAGTCAGCGTTACCGTTGAAGAAGTACTGAAGGTTCTGTCATGTTTGAAGGTAGACAAATCTCCAGGGGCTGATCCGATATATCCGAGGACATTGCGGGAAACTAGAGAGGAAATTGCGGGAGCCCTGGTTGAAATTTACGAGTCGTCCTTAAATACAGGAGAGGTGCCGGAAGACTGGAGGGTGGCAAACGTTGTGCCTCTTTTCAACAAGGGTTGCAGGGAAAATGCTGGGAACTGTAGGCTGGTGAGCTTAACATCTGCAGTTGGTAAGTTACTGGAGAGTAATCTGAGGGATAGGATACACAGGCATTTGGATGAGCAATGGCTGATTAGGGACAGTCAGCATGGTTTTGTACGTGGGCGGTTGTGTCTCACAAATCTGATTGATTTTTTTTGAAGAGGTGACCAAAAAGGTTGATGAGGGCAGAGCTGTAGATGTTGTGTACATCGACTTCAGTAAGGCGTTCGACAAGGTTCTGCATGGTAGGCTGCTCTGGAAGGTTAGATCGCATGGGATCCAAGGAGAGAAGGTTGAATGGATAGTAAATTGGCTCCATGGAAGGAAGCAGAGGGTGATGGTGGAAGGTTGCTTCTCAGACTGGAGGCCTGTGACTAGTGGTGAGCCTCAGGGTTCGGTGCTGGGCCCGTTACTGTTTGTCATCTACATCACTGATTTGGATGAGCACATACAGGGCAAGATTAGCAAGTTTGCTGATGATACAAAAGTGAGTGGTTTTGCAGATGGTGAAGATGGTTGTGAATGATTGCACCAGGATCTGGATCGATTGGCCAGGTGGGCAGAGAAATGGTTGATGGAATTTAATACAGAGAAGTGTGAGGTGTTGCATTTTGACATGTCGAACAAGGGCGGGACCTACACAGTAAATGGTAGGCCCCTGGGTAGTGTTGTAGAGCAGAGGGATCTAGGGGTACAGGTGCGTGGTTCCTTGAAGGTCGAGTCGCAGGTAGATAAGGTGGTCAAAAAGACTTTTGGCACTTTGACCTTCATCAGTCAGAGTATTGAGTGAAGAAGTTAGGAGGTCATGTTGCAGTTGTATAAGACGTTGGCGAGACCGCACTTAGAATATTTAGACAAAAATGCTGGAGAAACTCAGCGGGTGAGGCAGCATCTATGGAGCGAAGGAAAAAGGCAACGTTTCGGATTGAGACCCTTCTTCAGACTGGAATATTAGAATATTGTGTTCAGTTCATAACGTTGGCCTTCATAACAGTTTTGGTCTCCTAATTTGAGGAAGGACATCCTTGTGATTGAGGCAGTGCAGCGTAGGTTCACGAGATTGATCCCTGGGATGGCGGGACTGTCATATGAGGAAAGATTGAAAAGACTAGTCTTGTATTCACTGGAGTTTAGAAGGACGAGGGGGAATCTTATAGAAACATATAAAATTATAAAAGGACTGGACAAGCTAGATGCAGGAAAAATGTTCCCAATGTGGGGCGAGTCCAGAACCAGGGGCCACACTTAGAATAAAGGGGAGGTCATTTAAGACTGAGGTGAGAAAAAACTTTTTCACCCAGAGAGTTGTGAATTTGTGGAATTCCCTGCCACAGAGGGCAGTGGAGGCCAAGTCACTGGATTTGCGACCGACGTCGCAGTCTGTCTGTGTTTTTTTAATCTTTATGTCCCGTTGATGGTATAGTTTGTAGTGGGCTTTTAAATGTGTATGTGTGGGTGGGGGAAACTTTTAAATCTCTTCTCTGTCGGGTCTCCGTTGTCGTTGGGGCCTAGCACCGTGGAGCGGCCTCCAACCGGAACGACCCGGGAGCTCAAGTCACGGAGCCGGCGGAGCTGCGGACCTACCATCTGGCCGGCTTCGGAGCGTGAGGAGTTCGGAGCGTGGAGAGCTGCGGTGGCGCGCGGCTGCGACCCGTCTCCGGTGGACGGTGACACCGGGAGCTCGCGGGTCCCCGGTGGGAGACTGCTTTGCGGGGCACCGGCAATGGCGACTTCTCCCGCTCGAATTGTGGGGTTGAGAGTGACCTGGAGCGGGGCCTTACATCGCCCCGCGTGGCTTTAAATGGCCACGGACTTGCTAGCGCCCGCCGGGGGCTTTGACTTTGACTTTGACATCGGGAGAAGAATGGAGAGCAGGGGAGAGACAAGACTTTGCCTTCCATCACAATGAGGAGGAGACTCACTGTGATGGATGTTTGTGTAAATTGTGTTGGTGTGTGTCTTGGTTCTTTTCTTGTATGGCTGCAGAAACCAAATTTCGTTTGAACCTCATGTGAGGTTCAAATGACAAATAAATGGTATTGTATTGTATTGTATTGGATGGATTTAAGAGAAAGTTAGATAGAGCTCTAGGTCTAGTGGAGTCAAGCGATATGCGGAGAAGGCAGGCACGAGTTATTGATAGGGGACGATCAGCCATGATCACAATGAATGGCGGTGCTGGCTCGAAGGGCCGAATGGCCTCCTTCTGCACCTATTTTCTATGTTTCTATGTTTAGGGCAGCATGTTACAGGAAAGATATTGTCAAGCTTGAAATGGTTCAGAAAAGGTTTACGAGGAAGTTGCCAGGACTAGAGGGTGTGAGCTATCGGGAGAGGTTGAGTAGGCTGGGTCTCCATTCCATGGAACTTAGGAGGATGAGGGGGTATCTTATAGAGGTGTACAAAATCATGAAAGGAATAGATTGGGTAGACACACAGAGTCTTTTACCCAGAGTAGGGGAATCGAGGACCAAAGGTCATAGGTTCAAGGTGAAGGGGAAAGGATTTAATACGAACCCGAGGTGTAACTTTTTCACACAGGTGGGTGGTGGGTGTATGGAACGAGCTGCCAGAGGAGGTAGTTGAGGCTGGGACAAGCCAATTGTTTAAGAAACAGTTAGACGGGTACCTGGATAGGACAGGTTTGGAGGGATATGGACCAAGCGCAGGAAAATGGGACTACTATAGCTGGGACATTGTTGGTCGGTATGGGCAAGATGGGCCAAAGGGCCTGTTTGCACACTGTATCACTATGACTCTATGAGAGGAATAGGTGACGTTTTGGGTCGAGACCTGTCTTCGGACTCTATCCAGGCCTTTCACTGTTCGGTAAGTTTCAATGAGGTCTCCCCTCATCCTTCTAAACACCAGCGTGTACAGGCCCAGTGCCGACAACTGCTCATCACATGTTAAACCCAATCTTCCCTGGGATTGTCCTTGATGTTTTGCTGTTGACATCGGTTTCGTACAGCTTGATAGATGTTGTGCAGTACCTTGCTGAGATCATGTCCCAGTAGTTATCTAATCACCTGGGAAATGTTGAAGATAAACAGGAGAGTCAGGGGATATGTGGAGAAGGCAGGAACGGGGTACTGATTGTGGATGATCAGCCATGATCACATTGAATGGCGGTGCTGGCTCGAAGGGTCGAATGGCCTACTCCTGCACCTATTGTCTATTGAGAGCAGCCCTCGGCTGATTCAGGACATAGATAGATAGGGTTTAGTTTATTGATTTAGTTTATTGTCACGTGTACCGAGGTACAGTGAAAAGCTTTTAGTTTAGTGATCCCCGCACACTAACACTATCCTACACACACTGAGGACAATTTACATTTACACCAAGCCGATTAACCTACAAACCTGTACGTCTTTGGAGCGCGGGAGGAAACCGGAGATCTCGGAGAAAACCCACGCAGGTCACGGGGAGAACGTACAAACGGCGCACAGACAGCACCCGTAGTCAGGATCGAACCAAGGTCTCCGGCGCTGTGAGGCTGCAACTCTACCGCTTTTGGAACTGGGGCTTAACACTCCCCTATGTGCCTGGGTCTAGGACTTTCTGACCGCCAGGCCCCAGGTGGACAAGGTGGGGAGACGCACCTCCAACCCCCTCACCCTTAACACAGGATCCCCCCCCAGGGTTGCGTCCTCAGCCCCCTACTGTACTCCCTGTACACACATGACTGTGTGGCCAGGTTCAGCTCCAACTCCATCATCAAGTTTGCTGATAACACTGTGGTGGTGGGCCTGATCTCCGAAAACGATGAGAAGGCCTACCTGGAGGAGGTGGCTGATCTGGTACTCTGGTGTCAGGACAACAGCCTCCTCTTGAATGTCACAAAAACTAAGGAGCTGATTGTGGACTTTAGGAAGGCTCAACATCCGAGGACGTACATGCCACTGGGGATTAATGGGACTACTGTGGATAGGGTGAGCAGCTTTAAATACCTGGGAGTCCACGCATCTGGAAAACAAAAACACATATGCCAGAATCCTGTACATTGACTTCAGCTCAGCGTTTAACACCATCATCCCACAGAGACTTGTGGAGAAACTAACCCTGCTGGGCCTCAACACCACCCTGTGTCACTGGATCTTGGACTTTCTGACAGAGAGACCGCAGTCAGTCCGTGTTGGCAAGAACACTTCAGGCTCGATCACGCTGAGCACCGGCTCCCCTCAAGGCTGTGTGCTCAGCCCGCTGTTGTTCACATTGCTCACACATGACTGTGCTGCCAGATTCAGGGACAATAAGATCATAAAATTCGCGGATGACACAACAGTGGTGGGACTCATCAGCGGAGATGACGAATCAATGTACAGGGAGGAAGTAAAACAACTAGTGGACTGGTGCGGCTACAACAATCTAGAATTAAATGTCGACAAAACAAAGGAGATGGTTGTCGACTTCAGGAGGGCGCAGCCAAAGCATACACCCCTCAACATCAGTGGCACCACAGTGGAGAGAGTGGAGAGCATAAAGTTCCTCGGTGTGCAAATTACAGACAGCCTCACCTGGTCCAGGAACACCACTGGGACCGTCAAACGGGCCCATCAGCGACTGCACTTCCTGAGGAAACTAAAACAGGCCTCACTCCCCACCAACATCCTCAGGACTTTCTACAGGGGCACGGTGGAGTCTGTACTCACGTACTGCATAAATACGTGGTACTCCACCTGCAACTGCTCGGACAGGAAGGCTCTGCAGAGGGTAGTGAGGGAAGCAGAGAGGATCATTGGCGACTCCCTACCCTCGGTACAGGAACTGTTCCAGAGCCGCTGTCTGAAAAAAGCTCAGAGAATTGCTAAGGACAAACTGCACCCCCTCCACATACACCTGGATCTCCTGGCATCAGGCAAGAGATATCGAAGCATCAAAGCCCGGACTACAAGACTGCTAAACAGCTTCCTGCCACAGGCTGTGAGGCTGTACAACTGTTGCTTGCAAGATGACAATAAAGGTTGATTGATTGATTGATTGATTGATTGATTGATTGATTGATTGATTAATTGATTGATCACAGAGGATCTGACATGGACAACACACGCTGCCACACTGGTGACAAAGGCAAGGCAGCGCCTTTACCACCTCAGGCAGCTGAGGAAATTCACAGTCTCTCTGAGGATCCTTCAGTGCTTCTACTCTGGGGCTGTAGAAAGCATCTTGTCCGGAAACATCTCGATCTGGTTTGGGAACAGCTCTGCCCAGGACAGGAAGGCTCTGCAGAGAGTAGTGTGTTCGGCCGAATGCACTATGGGAACAACACTCACCCCCCTGCAGGACCTATACACCAGGAGGTGCAGATCCAGAGCCAGCAACATTAGGGGGGACCCCTACCCCCCCAGCAACGGACTGTTCCAGCTTCTACGGTCAGGCAAGCGCCTCCGCTGTCACGCTGTGAAAACAGAGAGGATGAGACGGAGTTTCTTCCCACAGGCCATCAGGACCGTAAACTCTTATCTCACCAGGGACTAATTTAATGTTGTGTCTTTTTCTTTAAATGTAAATATTGGTTCTGTTCTGTTCTGTTGTTCTGTTGTTTTGCACAATCCCGCAGGCATTGCCACTTTCATTTCACTGGATGTCTTGTTTGTGTGTGTGTGACAAATAAAGTTGACTTGACTTGACGTGACTTGACTTGGGGTTGAGAGGGAAAGATAGATCAGTCATGATCGAATGGCGGAGTAGACTTGATGGGCCGAATGGCCTAATTCTGCTCCTACGACTTAGGAACTTATTAATCCAAGTTCAATCCTGGTCTTGGCATCATGTGTGGCACAAGCATTGTGGGACGATGTTCTATGTTCTGACTTCTTATACTGTCTGCGCGGAGTTTGCATGTTCTCGCTGGGACCACAGGGGTATTCCTTCGATGCTCTGGTTTCCTCCCACGTTCCAAAGGCCTGGTGGTTGTTGAACGTGCTCCTGTGAATTGCCACGAGCGCAGATAAATTGTGGGTGAATTGGTGAGAGAGAGAGAGAATAGTTTGCAGGAAATGGTTGTGTGGGGATTGTTCTGAGAGCTTGCATCGATTCGATGGGCCAAATGGCTTTCTTTAGCGTCATAGAGAGTCATGGAGTCATGCAGCATGGGAGAAGGTCATTAGGCTCCACCTGTTCCATTATTCTATGTTCGCACTTCTGGGTGAGATGCTAACTGCATTTCGTTGTCTCTGTACTTGTACAGTTCACAATGACAATAATGTTTTAATCTGAATCTGAATTAGGCTCATCGTCATGCCGACCAAGATGCCTCATCTACACTAGTCCCTCCTGCCTGTGCTATTGAGGGAGAGCAGCAAGGCTAATTCCCGGGATGGCGGGACTGTCGTATGCTGAGAGAATGGAGCAGTTGGGCTTGTATACTCTGGAGTTCAGAAGGATGAGAAGGGATCTTATTGAAACATATTATTATATTAAGGGTTTGGACATGCTAGAGGCAGGAAACATGTTCCCGTTGTTGGGGGAGTCCAGAACCAGGGGCCACAGTTTAAGAATAAGGGGTAAGCCATTTAGAACGGAGACGAGGAAACACTTTTTCTCACAGAGAGTGGTGAGTCTGTGGAATTCTCTGCCTCAGAGGGCGGTGGAGGCCGATTCTCTGGATGCTTTCAAGAGAGAGCTTGATTGGGCTCTTAAAGATAGCGGAGTCAGGGGATATTGGGGAGGAGGCAGGAACGGGGTACTGATTGTGGATGATCAGCCATGATCACATTGAATGGCGGTGCTGGCTTGAAGGGCCGAATGGCCTACTCCTGCACCTATTGTCTATTGTCTCCCCCCCCCCCCTGTTTTAAAGGACTTACCGTACACTGTGCTTTAGCTGTCTTAATTACAGCGCCAACCTTCCTGTTCATCGCGGTGTGTGTCTGTATCACCCTGGCTTTGCACCGTGTGAATTTCACTCAGACAGCGCTTCCCCCGCTTGCCCTGTCCCCCGCCTGCATAACGGGCTGGTGAAGGAAGCGGTGTGTGTGTGTGTGTGTGTGTGTGTGTGTGCGTGTGTGCGTGTGTGCGTGTGTGCGTGCGTGTGTGTGTGCGTGTGTGCGCGTGTGCGCGTGCGCGTGTGCGCGTGTGTGCGTGCGTGTGTGTGTGTGTGTTCCACTCTGACAGTCGCCGGCAGTCGCCTGACAAATCGCCTAAATGGGACAGGCCCATATGTCCCCTGGTCCTCGATTCCCCTTCTCTGGTGCATCTACCCAATCTATTCCTCTCATGATTTTGTACACCTCTATAAGATCCTCCTCATCCTCCTGCGCTCCATGGAATAGAGACCCAGCCTACTCAACCTCTCCCTATAGCTCACACCCTCTAGTCCTGGCAACATCCTCGTAAATCTCAAACACCATGAATGGAAGGCGTTAGCAGAGAGATAGAAAGGTCAAAAGGATTCTCAATTAGTCCTGAGACAAGCCAGCTGTGATCAAGTTGATAACAGGCCCTTGAAGCAATCCACATTGATTTCCTGCCAGACCTTATTAAAGCATAACACTTTCATTAGAATTAATATCGTTTGTCCTCTGAGAACAACTGTATGCCTTATGGGCAGCAGTAGACTGAATTTGTTCCCCCTTCATTATTCAATTTATATGTATATAAGTTGAAGAATTAGAATTGATTTTTGTTTAGTTTAGTTTTTCCCATTATCCATCTGACATACTAAGCATTCTCATGAAGCAGAGAAAGGGCTTCTATAGATTAAAGAAGGGTCTCGACCTGAAACGTCACCTTTTCCTTTTCTCCAGAGATGCTGCCTGACCCGTTGAGTTACTCCAGCTTATTGTTGCTATCAAGGGCTTCAACTGTACATATCAGACGGATAAAAAGATGATTACACTATTTATAGCATAGCCTATGTGTTACATTATTTTGTGAGAATGTGGATAGATTTAGTTCAGTTGAGAGACACAGCCTGGAGACAGACCCTTCGGTCTACCGAGTCCATGCCGACCACCCGCCCCCACATGAGGTCTATGTCAACGGACCTTCAAACCCTGCACACGAGGGGGAACTGACAGAAGCTGATTAACCTGCAAACCTCACGTCATTGGGATGTGGGAGGAAGCCTGGACACCCGGAGGGAGCCCACATGGTCATAGGGAGAAGGTGTAAACTCCACACTGGCGCACCCGAGGTCAGGATCGAACCCGGGGTCTCTGGCGATGCCAGACAGTAGACAATAGGTGCAGGAGTAGGCCATTCAGCCCTTCGAGCCAGCACTGCCATTCAATATGATCATGGCTGATCATCCAACTCAGTATCCTGTACCTGCCTTCTCTCCATACCCCCTAATCCCTTTAGCCACAAGAGCCACATCTAACTCCCTCTTAAATATAGCCAATGAACTGTGGCCTCAACTACCTTCTGTGGCAGATAATTCAAGAGATTCACCACTCTCTGTGTGAAAAATGTTTTCCTCATCTCGGTCCTAAAAGATTTCCCCCTTATCCTTAAACTGTGACCCCTTGTTCTGAAAGAATGGGTGACGTTTCGGGGCGAGACCCCATCAGCCTTCATAACAAGAGGAGTTGAGTATAGGAGCAAAGAGGTCCTTCTGCAGTTGTACAGAGCCCTAGTGAGACCACACCTGGGACCCTTCTTCAGACCCGAAGTGTCACCTATTCCTTTTCTCCAGAGATGCTGCCTGACCCTCCGAGTTACTGCAGCGTCTTCTGTTCACAGTGTACTTTCTTTTATGCATGCTGTTCAGTAAAAATCTTACTATATGTGGACACAATCACACTTACGTACAAGAGTTTAGGAATTGTTGATTACACTGAGGCAGCCCACAAGAATCGCCATGATTCTGATGCCAACTTGTATCAGGTACAAGTACAAAGTTGATAAAAATTTACAGTGTCAATTTGGCCATGGAGATTTAACTGGACTTAAGGTCATAAGTGATAGGAGCAGAATTAAGCCTTTCAGCCCATCTAGTCCACTCTGCCATTCAATCATGGCTGATCTATCTTTCCGTCCTAACCCCATTCTCCTGCCTTCTCACCATAGAAAAACATAGAAAATAGGTGAAGGAGGAGGCCATTCGGCCCCTTGAGCCAGCACCGCCATAGTCGCTGACACCCATACTATTCAAGAACCTATCTAGATCTGCCTTAAAAATATCCATTGACAACCTACACAGCTGTCTGTGGCAATGAATTCCACAGATTCACCACCTTCTGACTAAAGAAATTCCTCATCTCCTTCTTAAAGGAAAGTCCTTTAATTCTGAGGCTATGGCCTCTGGAGTATTGCGTGTACTTCTGGGCTGTAGGGCATGTTCCTGTGCTGTGCTGTTCTATGTTCTCCAATCTAAGTAAGAATAAACCTGATTCACAGTGAAATTAGGTCTCGTTGTTCAATGTTACAGACCTTACCATGCTATTTGCATTTATAGGTACCAACAGTATATTGGTAATGTATTCAACTTATTTTTAGTTAGGAATATTGTGTAGGAAGGAATTACAGATGCTGGTTTACACCGAAGATAGACACAAAATGCTGGAGTAACTCAGTGGGACAGGCAGCATCTCTGGAGAGAAAGAATTGGGAGACATTTCGGATCTGGAGAAAGGTCTCGAGCTGCAACGTCACCCATTCCTTCTCTCCAAAGATGCTGCCTGTCCCGCTGAGTTACTCCGGCGTTTTGTGTTTAAGAATGAACTGCAGATGCTGGAAAAATCGAAGGTGGATAAAAATGCTGGGGAAACTCGGCAGGTGAGGCAGCATCTCTGGCGCGAAGGAATAGGTGACTTTTTGGGTCGAGGCCCTTCTTCAGACTGGAGCAGGGTCTCGACCCGAAATGCCACCTATTCCTTCGCTCCATAGATGCTGCCTCACCCGCTGAGTTTCTCCAGCATTTTTATCCACCTTCCAGCATTTTGTGTCTCATCTTTAGTTAGGAATCCTCATGTTTCGAGGTTGTCAACATCTGTGTTCATTTACAGTGTAAAACACAAAAAAGAAAAACATTTGAATTTTATATTTAAGCAGATCATTCTCATTCTCCAATTCCAATTAGAATGTACTTAAGTGTGTAGATTAGAATGTGCAGGAAAAATGTTCCTGGTGTTGGGAAACAGGGGTCACACAGTTTAAGAATAAGGGGATAGGCCATTTCAGACTGAGATGAGGAAAAACCTTTTCACCCAGAGTGTTGTGAATCTGTGGAATTCTCTGGCACGGAAGGCAATGGAGGCTGATTCACTGGATGTTTTCAAGAGAGAATTAGATTTAGCTGTTAGGGTAATGGCTCTCCCGAGTTTCAAGAGCTCTCCCAAGTTTAAAAAAAAATCAAACTCGTGATAAGCACGGAGAATGAACGTAGCGGGTACGTCGGAGCTCGGGGACGTCTCTTAGCGCTAACGGCAGGTACTTGGGAAGACTCGCTAATGGCAGGTAAACTCGGGAAGACTCGTGAAGTTTTTTCAACATGTTGAAAAATGTCCACGAGAGCCCCAAGTACCGACGAGCGGCCATTACCGTAAATCTCCGAGTTCGATTCAGGGCAAACTCGGGAAAACTCTTTGAATGAACTCATACAGTGGGACAGGGGTTTAAAGGAATCAAGGGATATGGGGACATCGCTGGAACGGGTTACTGATTTTGGATGATCAGCCATGATCGTGTATTGAATGGCGGTGCTGGCTCGAAGGGCCAAATGGCCTACTCCTGCGTTTCTAATTCACCCGTCTATTTCATCACCAGGTGTAATCGCTACTGTTGTGTTGCATCTTGCTGGGGATTGTCACAGGCAAGTGTAGCGTTCCTTCACCATGGCTGACGATGCAGACATGCGCAATGAGCTGGAGAACATGCAACAGCGAGCTGACCAGGTAGCTGACGAGGTAAGTCACGTCGTGCAAAACCACCAAATCCCACCGCCTTTTGGTTTTCACCGCCGTCTCAACTCACTTCACCCGTCTGGCCCCGTCCACTGCCACCGAATCACTCACGTGTATATGTCTGGTTTGGCAAGTTCACCCAACAAATAGCTAACAACGGACTCTTTCCCTTATCATCGTTACTTTTTGGCATATCTTCCCATACATTGTTCTATCTCCCTCTACATTCATGTGTGGGAAGGAACTGCAGATGCTGGTTTAAACCGAAGATAGACACAAGAAGCTGGAGTAACTCAGCGGGACGGGCAGCATCTCTGGAGAGAAGGAATGGGTGACGATTCGGGTCGAGTCTGAAGAAGGGGCTTGAACCGAAATGTCACCCATTCCTCTCCAGAGATGCTGCCTGTCCCGCTGAGTTACTCCAGCTTTTTGTGTCTATCTTCTATATAAAGGTGTTGCCAGGAGGACCTGAGGTATAGGGAGAGGATGAACAGGCTCTGACTTTATTCCTTTGAAGCGCAGGAGACTGAGGGGTGATCTTATAGAGGTGTTCAGTTTTCATCATCCTGCTATAGAAAGGATGTCATTAAGCCAGAAAGAGTGCAGGCCGATCTATCTCTCCCTTTTAACCCCATTCTCCAGCCTTCTCCCCATAACGCCTGACACCTGTAATGATCAATAATCTATCTATCTCCGCCTTAAAATTATCCATTGGCTTGACCTCCACAGCCTTCTGCTTAGTGCAAGGTTGAACCACCAAAGCCTGATCAAGGATAGTCCGAGAGTCACCAATGATATCAAGTGCTGTTTAAAACTGAAGAGATCTTGGCAAGAGAAGGGTCCCGACCCCAAACGCACCTATACATGTTACCCAGAGATGCTGCATGATCTACTGAGTTACTCCAGTACTTTGTGTCTTTTTCTTGTGCAAAACCAGCATCTGCAGTTCCTTGCCTCCCCATTTTACTGCTCCTCAAGTTCTACCTACTTTGAACATGTTCCCTTCCTCTCTCCGAGGGGAATACTGTGAGGCCCCCTCTCATCGCTCCCCCTCTGTGATTCCTGCTGCTCCCCCGCTCCTTTGGAAGAAGGGTCCCGACCCGAAACTTCACCTAGCCATGTCCTCCAGAGATGCTGCCTGGCCCGCTGGGTTACTCCAGCACTTTATGTCTTTCTTAGATCTTGAAAAAACGCGGGTTACCTTTTGAAATAACAATGCCTTTATCTTGTTTAAGAAGGAACTGCAGATGCTGGAAAATCGAAGGTAGACAAAAGTGCTGGAGAAACACAACGGGTGCGGCAGCATATTCGAAGAAGGATTTTAGCCTGAAACGTTGCCTATTTCCTTCGCTCCATAGATGTTGCCGCACCTGCTGAGTTTCCCCAGCACTTTTGTCTACCTAATGCCTTTATCTTCTTTGGTTTTTAAGTTTATTTGTTGTTAACAATGATACGATCTCTGGGTAGCTGTAACCACTAGATTCATTATCAATGCAATAATGTTTCAAGAGAGTTTAATTGCCATTAAGCACCAACAATGATTTTTTTTTAACTTGCAGCAGCTTAATAGGCTTGTAAACACAATACACACAGATAATATATAATAATCAGAAGATGAAATAAATTAATAACCACAATACTAATGCTAAAAAACCCAGAGTCCTCAGTGCAAATGATGACAGTCCTAGCAAATGCATAGTTGAGCTTAGTGTTGTGTAGTGTTGAATAGCATAGAGTAGTGTAGTGTAGTGTAGTGTAGTGTAGTGTAGTGTAGTGTTCTAGAGCCTGATGGTTGTTGGGAAGAAGCTAGTGTTTCTTGGTTTCCTGGTCCTCCAAAAATATTCCAAATGGAATTTAAACTGTTGGTGGCGGAGGGTGGACTTAAGCAAAAATGGGTTATTGGGGGAAAAAGAGCTACATTAAATTTAGTTGCTACCTTATGAGCTACCTTAAATTTAGTTGTTAATAACAAACCAGGCGGTCACCGTTTTCAGGCTCCTGTACCTTCTTCCCGATGGCAGGAGTGAAATGAGTGTGTGGCCAGTTTGGTGTGTGGGTCTCTGGTGATGCTGGCTGCCTTTTTGAGGCAGCGACTCCTGTAGATCCCTTCGAGGGAGCGGTGGTCAGTACCTGTGATGGACCGGGCATCGTTCACCATTCCCAGTGATCTCCTTCATCCCTGGGCATTTACGTGGCTGCCACAACTTCATATTTGACATTTTTATTCTTGACTAACTCAGCTCTATTTCGAAGGGCTGTGACCGATTATTATTTGACAATAGGGTGAAAAAAATCACCTTTGCGTTGACTGGGCAGTGTGCAACAAAAGCTTTTCACTGTACCTCAGTACACGTGACAATAAACTAAACCTAACTGAAGGAAACTAAGCTAGACTAACAAAGTTACGCATTGGAATCTAAAATGGTGTTTGATCTGAAGAACTGGGCACTGAGGAAAGGGCAGAAGAAGATAATAATAATAATGGATGGGATTTATATAGCGCCTTTCTAATACTCAAGGCGCTTTACATCGCATTATTCATTCACTCCTCAGTCACACTCGGTGGTGGTAAGCTACTTCTGTAGCCACAGCTGCCCTGGGGCAGACTGACGGAAGCGTGGCTGCCAATCTGCGCCTACGGCCCCTCCGACCACCACCAATCACTCTCACACATTCACACACATTCACACACAGGCAAAGGTGGGTGAAGTGTCTTGCCCAAGGACATAACGACAGTATGCACTCCAAGCGGGATTCGAACCGGCTACCTTCCAGTTGCCAGCCGAACACTTAGCCCATTGTGCCATCTGGCGTCCCAAAATGTTCCTTACAAAGAGTTAGCACAAGAAGAACAGGCTGCACAGCCTCCATCGTTCTGTGATCCTATTTTTGTGTAGGAAAGAACTGCAGATGCTGGTTTAAATCAAAGGTAGACACAAAATGCTGAGGTAACTCAGCGGGACAGGCAGCATCTCTGGAGAGAAGGTCTGAAGATGGGTCTCGACCCGAAAAGTCACCCATTCCTTCTCTCCGGAGATGCTGCCTGTCCTGCTGAGTTACTCCAGTATTTTGTGTCCATCTTATGCTTTTTGTGGTCTAATTGGTGAACAGTCGAGGTGTTTTATCATAACTTCGGAACTGATTTCCTTTTTTCTTCTTGTTTGCAGTCATTGGAGAGTACCCGCCGCATGTTACAGCTCGTCGAAGAGGTAAGCACTTCATATTTGGAAGAGAACGACGTTAGTTTAGTTTAGAAATACAGCGTGGAAACAGGCCCTTCGGCCCGCCGAGTCCGTGCCGACCAGCATTCCCCGCACACTAACGTTATCCTACACACACTGGGGACAATTTGAATTCATAGCAAGCCAATTAACCTACAAACCTGTACGTCTTTGGAGTGTGGGAGGAAAGCCGAAGATCCCGTAGAAAACCCACGCAGGCCACGGGGGCGAACGTACAAACTCCGTAATGACAGCGCACGTAGTCGGGATCGAACCAGGTTTCCTGGAGCTGTCAGGCAGCAACTCTACCGCCCGACGGGTGTGGGTTACACCAAAGATAGGCACAAAATGCTGGAGTAATCAGCGGGTCAGGCAGTATTTCTGGAGGAAAGGAATCCTATGAGTTATGCCTATGGGTTATGTCTGGGTATATTTTGTTCCAATTCTTTAAAATGAAATGTTTTAAATGTTGATAAATATTAAAAAATAGAACAGAGATTACAGCACAGGAACTTCGGTACACAACTAACGTTTAACTAATCCCCTCCGCCTGCTGGTGATCCATATCCCTCTATCCCCTACACAAGATGAGGTTTCATCATTGTTCTTTAGTAAAAATGGCATCCCCCTGCTGTGATGGATGGGGCCCTCGCTCGCGTCTGCTCCGTGTCCCGTAGTTCATGTGTTCGTAAGTGATAGGAGTAGAATTAGGCCATTCGGCCCATCAAGTCTACTCTGCCATTCAATCATGGCAGATCTATCTCTCCCCCTCAACCCCATTCTCCTGCCTTCTCCCCATTACCCCTGACACCGGTACTAATCAACAAAATATCTATCTCTGCCTTAAAAACATCAGTTGACGATATCCACAGCCTTTTGTGGCAATGAATTTCACAGATTCACCACCCTCTGACTAAAGAAATTCCTCCTCATCTCCATATCCCTCCATCCCCTGCATATCCATGTGTCGATCTAAAAGCCTCTTAGCCGCCACTACTGTATCTGCCTCCACCACCACCCCCGGCAGCGCGTTCCAGGCACCCACCACCCTTACTTCGCTCATGTCCTTTAACCTTTCCCCTTCTGACCTTAAAGCTGTGCCCTCTAATCTTTGGTAATTCCACCGTGGGAGAACAGTTTTGACTGCCTTTCCTATCCACAATGAATAACTGTTCGTGAGTCTGCTCGACTTCAGCGGGAGCTTTTGATGGTTAGGATAACGCTGTGTATTTTTAGAATTGCAGCCACTCTTAAGTAATTAAATTAATTAGTGCAAATGTAGAGCAGCTGTCCCCTTTTGATCAGTCTGAAAATAAATATAGTTTTGAACAATTAATTAGTATGAGTGCGGATCCTTAGAATGGAACTGAAGAGTTGTTCAGATAGAGCTTTACAGGCCTATCGTTAGTGTTTAGTTTAGAGATACAGTGCGGAAACAGGCCCTTCGACCCACCGAGTCCGCACTGACCAGCGATCCCCGCACACTAAAGGGCCTGTCCCACTTACGCGACTTTTTCGGCGACTACCGGCACCCGTCAAAGGCGGCGAAAATTTTCAACGTGTTGAAAATCCAGCGGCGACCAGAAAGACGCTACGACTCTTTGGGCGACTGAAGAGACGACTCACGATCATACAGGCGACACCCTGGCGACATATCGCGGGGTGAAGCCTGTATGGTCGTGAGTAGTCGCCCAAAGAGTCGTACCTTGTTCTGGTTGCCGCTGGATTTTCAACATGTTGAACATGTTCGGTAACCTGTAAAGACCTATGACGGGTGCCGGCAGTCGCTGTAAAAGTCGCTTAAGTGGGACAGGTTCATAACACTATCCCACACAGACGGGGTAAAATTTATATTTATACCAAGCCAATTAACCTACAAACCTGCGCGTCTTTGGAGTGTGGGAGGAAACCGAAGATCCCGGAGAAAACCCACGCAGGTCACGGGGAGAACGTACAAACTCCGTACAGACAGCACCCGTAGTCGGGATCGAACCCGGGTCTCCGGCGCTGTGAGTACTGTAAGGCATCAACTCTACCGCTGCGCCACCGTGCCGCCCATTGATGTGCGATGTGAGAGACTAGAGGATGTCAGAGCTGTCTCCACATTTTATTCTTAAAGCGAGTCAGTCAGTGCAAGTCAGTAATGACATCAAAACACTTCAATTAACTTCATCACTAGCTCCAAGGAAACTCTGAAAATAGATTAGCCAGCTGTGTTCCAATATTACATTAGACGTCTTAAAGGAACAAGGCACGACGGCTAATAAAAATATCTGTCAACGAGGGACAGAGAAACCATCTCTGACAATGAACTGTGACTACTTTATATTCTTGGTTTAGTTTAGTTCAGTTTAGAGATACAGCGCGGAAACAGGCCCTTCGGCCCACCGAGTCCGCGCCGGCCAGCGATCCCCGCACACTAACACGATCCTACACACACTGGGGATGATTTACACATATACCAAGTATACAAACCCAAGCCAATTAACCTACAAACCTGCACGTCTTTGGAGTGTGGGAGGAAACCGAAGGTCTCGGTGAAAACCCGCGCAGGTCACGGGGAGAACGTACAAACTCCGTACAGACAGCATTCATGGTCGGAATCGAACCTGCGTCTCTGACGCTGCATTCGCTGTAAGGCAGCAACTCTACCGCTGTGCCACCGTGCCACCGTGCCGCCCGATGATGGAAGGTAAACGACATAGACATTCAGGGCTGAAGATAAACCGTTGCGATGACTTGAACACTGGCTAGGACTTGATTCCTTGGAGCGCAGGAGCCTGAGGGGTGACCTTACAGAGGTGTATCAAATCATGAGGGAAATTGATAGGGTGAATGCGCAGAGTCATTTTACTCTGGATAGTGCAATCAAGAACCAGAGGGCAGAGTTTAGTTTAGAGATACGGCGTGAAAACAGGTCCTTCAGCCCGCCAAGTCCACGCTGACCAGCAATCACCCCTAGGTACACTAGGATCAATTTACAATTTTTACCGAATCCCGATTCACCTACAAACCTGTAAGTCTTTGGAGTGTGGGAGGAAACCCACTCAGTTCACAGGGAGAACATACAAACTTCATTCGGACAGCACCCGTAGTCAGGATCGAACCTGCTTCACTGACGCTGTGAGGCAGCAACTCTTCTGGTGAGAGAGGCATGAATTAATAGGACCCTGAGGGGCAACTTTTTGAATGCACAGTCTTTTTTTCCCTGGGTAATGTCATCAAGACCCATAGGTTTAGGATGTTCCGTCTATCTAGAGGGGCAAGACTTAATAGAAAAATGAGGGGCAACTTTATCACTGGTTATGTGCAACGAGCTGCCAGAGGAGGTAGTTGAGGCAGGTTCGAAAACGGCATTTAAAAGACACCTGGACAGGTACATGGATAGGGAAGGTTTAGAAGAGGTTTTTTTTAGTCAGAGCTCCCGTGGATTTTGAAGCAACAGCAACAAAGAGAAGCAGGAGAAAACACTGATTGTCTTGAGCCCGAGGGGGAGGAGAGTTAGAAGTGAGTCAGAGGGGGAAAACAGTTTAAAACTTTGGTTTGTAAAGCGGTAAATTAGGCAATTTATCAGTCAATATAAGCACGACGGCTCTTTGGGAGCGGCCTTGTGAGGGAAGTGCCCTGTGAGAAAAGTGTGAGTCTTTGGCTCGAGAGTCTTTGGCTCGGAGGCTGAGGAGAGGAGGCTACGCAAAATGCTGGAGAGGGAGAGACGAAAGAAGGAGATGTCAGGCAAGCTGATTCAGTGTGATGCTTGCAGTATGTGGGAGGTCAAGGACATTGCTGGTGCCTCTGGCTGCTACAAATGTGTGAAGTGCATCCAGGTAGAGCTCCTGAAGGACCGTGTTGGGGAACTGGAGAAGCAAGTGGATGACCTCGGGTTCATCCGAGAAACGGAGTCGTTCCTCGACAAGTCCTACAGTAAGATAGTTACACCTAAGGTACCGGAAGAGAGAAAGTGGGTGACAGTGAGAAAGGGAGGGAAGCATGGAATGCCAACGTCCCCGGGTGTTGTACCTCTTGCGAACAGGTTCACCCACTTAGAAGCTGTCAGGACAGAAGTCGTTATCACACTGAGCGGCGGACTGGCTTGTGAAGCAAAAAGGGTTGTTGAGCTAAAACCAAATAGGCCAAAGCCAGGCAACGCCATTGTAGTGGGAGACTCCATTGTGAGAGGTACGGACAGGGGTTTCTGCGGCAACAGACGGGATGCGAGGATGGTGTGCTGCCTTCCTTGTGCCAGGATCCAGGATGTCAGGGACAGAGTGCAGAAAATCCTCAAGGGCGAAGGTGAACAGCCGGAAGTGGTAGTGCATGTCGGCACAAACGATGTCGGGAAGAAGGGGATGAATATTCTGCAGAGTTACTTTAGAGAGCTCGGAAAAACGCTGAAAAGCAGGACCTTCAGGGTTGTTATCTCCAGTTTGCTTCCAGTTCCTCGTGCTGGCTAGAGCAGGAACAGGGAGATACGGGACCTGAATGTGTGGCTGAGGTCCTGCACGGCAACATCAGAGCTGGTGAAAAATATTAGCAAAGTTTCATCATGGAATTCATTGCCACAGACGGCTGTGGAGGATGTCAATCGATATATTTAAGGCAGAGATAGACAGATTCTTGATTAGTACGGGTGTCAAAGAGTAAGGAGAGAAGGCAGGAGAATAGGGGTTAGGAGGGAAAGATAGATCAGCCATGATTGAATGGCAGAATAGACAATAGGTGCAGGAGTAGGCCATTCGGCCCTTCGAGCCAGCACCGCCATTCATTGTGATCATGGCTGATCATCCACAATCGTACCCCGTTCCTGCCTTCTCCCCATATCCCTTGACTCCACTATCTTTAAGAGCCCTATATAACTCTCTCTTGAAAGCATCCAGAGAATTGGCCTCCACTGCCTTCTGAGGCAGAGAATTCCACAGATTCACAACTCTCTGGGTGTAAAACATTTTCCTCATCTCCGTTCTAAATGGCCTACCCCTTATGGTGATAAGCATGAGGGGTAGGCCAGAATGGCCTCATGCTGCTCCTATGATTTATGAACTTATGAACTCATGAAGTAGGATCACACAGAAAACATTTGCTTCTCTGTCGTGATATTTTAATTTTAAAGCATTTCTACCACATCTTTCACCTTCTCTTTAGATTGCCTTAAAATATGGTGAGTGGTGAGGGGCGGCACGGTGGGGCAATGGTAGAGTCGCTGCCTCACAGCGCCAGAGACCCGGGTTCGATCCTGACTACGAATGCTGTCTGTACGGAGTTTGTACGTTCCGAGACCTGCGTGGGTTTTCTCCGGGTGCTCCGGTTTCCTTCCACACTCCAAAGTCACACAGCTTTATTGGTTAATTGACTTTGGGAAATGTTGTAAATTGTCTGAGAGTGTAGGATATTGGTGGACGCGGACTCGGTGGGCCGAAGGGCCTGTTTCCGTGCTGGATCTCCAAACTAAACTAAACTAAACTAAAGGTTTACTGATTACGGAGAGGGAAATGCTTTGAAATTTTAATTCTGTTGTAATGTAGGAAACATGCCAACTGAAACCACACGCAACAAGATTTAATAAACGGCAACATTGGTCAAATAATCGGCTTTACTAATACAGGGTGATGTATATTAGCCAGGGCACCACAGACAACTCCCCTGGTCTTCAGTACGTTGACTTGAGGATGCAGATGGTGCCCTGGTTTAACATCAAAGATGATCTTCTGGCAATGGGACGGCGAGGCTTGCATCTTCTAATAGGATGCATCTCAGCCTGGTTTGGCACCTACTCTGCTCATGACTGCTGGAATCAACCCACAGAGGAGCAGAAACACCGTGGGCGGCACGGTGGCGCAGCGGTAGAGTTGCTGCCTTACTGCGCTTGCAGCGCCAGAGACCCGGGTTCGATCCCGGCTACGAATGCTGTCTGACATGGACAACACACGCTGCCGCACTGGTGAGTAAGGCAAGGCAGCGCATTTGCCACCTCAGGCTAGCTGAGGAAATTCAGAATCTCTCTGAGGATCCTTCAGTGCTTCTACTCTGGGGCTGTAGAAAGCATCCACCCCCTCCCCCCCTCAAAGAAGGGTCCCGCCCCGAAACATCACCTATTCCTTTCTCCAGAGATGCTGCCTGACCCGCTGAGTTAAGGGCCTGTCCCACTTGGGCGTCATTTGCGCCTCACGCAGGCGGCGCGCGAGGATTTTGAGAATCCCCAAATCCTGGGACGCCACACGCTACCGCGCGTCACTGCCTATGCCACCACACCTCACCCCGCGCCATGCGTACGTAATGCACGCCATGCGCACGTCACGACGTGCGCATCGTGCATCGTGACGCAGAAATGATGTCGTGTAACTGGCGCGCAGATAACGCCCAAGTTTTGGAACGCAAAATTTTGGAAAGGCCCTAAAACCCCCACAATTAAAATGTGGATTATGGAAATGTCGGAGACCCTACACCTGGAAAGAATCAGACTTGGCTTAATGGACAAACAAGAACTTTTTGGTCTCCATTCATTGACTATTTGAAGGGGTAGATCGGCTCAGCACGGGAACCTAACTGAAGCTTGAACTCAGGATTAGATGAAAAGTTATACTTTATAATCCACGAACCCATCTCCAACGATGTATTATTAGTAAATCATTCCATTCTTTTTTTATCTTGACATTTGTGGGGTTTTTTTCTCTTTCTTTCTTACTCTCTATCTATAAAACTAGTAGCAGAATCAATCCCCAATTGATAATATTAATAATGTACGACTGATATACATGAAATGTTTTTATCATAATATGTGTTTGCTTCTAATAAAAATATTATATAAAAAAAAAGATAACGCCCGAGTGAGACAGGTCCTTTACTCCAGCACTTTGCGTCCTTCAAAGAAACCAGCATCTGCAGTCCATTCACTATTACATCTGAGATGAGCTTTGTTTATTATCACATGTACCGAGGTACAGTGAAAAACTTTTGTTGCGTGTTAACCAGTCAGCGGAAAGACAACACATGATTACAATCGAGCCATCTGCAGTGTGCAGTTACTTAATAACGGGAATAACATGAATATTGTTTTTAGTGCAAGTATCACCCGACCACAACCAGAGAGCAGTGTTGAACTACTATCTACCTCTTTGGTGACCCTCGGACTATCCTTGATCGGACTTTGCTGGCTTTACCTTGCACTCAACGTTATTCCCTTATCATGTACCTGTACATTGTATATGGCTCGATTGTAATCATGCATTGTCTTTCCTCTGCCTTGACAGACCGCAACAAATGTTTTTCACTGTACCTCGGTACACGTGGCAATAAACTGAACTGATAATGCCAGTAGAGTCTGATCAAAGATAGTCTTAAGAATGGCATCTGCTTCAGCTAAACGGTAGTGAAACATTGTAGAGTAACATCAGTCCCTGCTTGCTTAATAAAACAGGGCAGATTAGTGGGCTGCTTCATATATCCGCAGCGTGCTGACAAACAGGCAGCTAGACAAAGGAGCAAAACCTCACCAGTTCTTCATCAGCATCCTCTAGATTAGATATAAATGCAGTGGAACTACACAGGGCCTCATGAGAGGGATTTGTGAAAACAGATTAAGGATTCGATGAGGCCTGGATAAAAAAAAAGAATTATTGGGAGCAAGTGGTTTCATCTCTGGGATAATGAAGATTTCACTTCAGCTCAAATCCTTCACATGACTGTAATGCTACAGATAAAGTACGGGGGGAGGGGCGAGCAGGAGTGATAAATAGCCACGAATAAGCTTAGACGCACGCTGTCTTAAAGCAGAACGAACAAGTGGCTTGAATTTTACTATACATAATTACAGAAGAATTTTACATTAAGTGAGGTTAATAGATAGACACAGAATGCTGGAGTAGCTCAGTAGGTGAGGGCAGTATCTCTAGAGGGCAACAGAATGGGCGCAGCGTTAGAGGCCCTGGTTCGATACCGGCTACGGGTGCTGTCTGTACGGAGTTCGTACGTTCTACCCGTGTCTTGTGTAGGTTTTCCCCCGGGAGCTCCAGTTTGCTCCCACACGTACAGGTTTGTAGCTTAAATGGCCTTGATGAAATTGTAAATTGTCACTGGTGTGTGTAGGATAGTGTTAGTGAATGAACTCAGTGGGCCGAAGGGCCTGTAGCTGCACTGTATCTATACTGTATCTAAACTAAACTAAACTGAACTAATCAGGTTAAAAGGTAGACAAAAAATGCTGGAGAAACTCAGCGGGTGAGGCGGCAACAGGGAGAGAAGGAATAGGTGACGTTTCGGGTCGAGACCCTTCTTCAGACTGATGTCGTGGGGGGGAAGGGACAGGAAAAAGAAAGGAAGAGGCGGAGACAGTAGGCTTGTGGGAGAGCTGGGAAGGGGAGGGGAAGGAGGGAGAAAGCAAGGACTACCTGAAATTGGAGAAGTCAATGTTCATACCGCTGGGGTGTAAACTACCCAAGTGAAATATGAGGTGCTGTTCCTCCAATTCGCGCTGGGTTCGCTCCATAGATGCTGCCTCACCCGCTGAGTTTCTCCAGCATTTTTGTCTACCTTCGATTTTTCCAGCATCTGCAGTTCTTTCTTAATCAGGTCAAAACGTTACCCATTCCTTCTCTCCAGAGATGCTGCCTGTCCCGCTGAGTTACTCCAGCATTTTGTGTCTATCTTCAGTTTAAACATCTGCAGTTCCTTCCTACAAAGTGAGGATAATATATAAATAGCGGAGTCAGGGGATATGGGGAGAAGGCAGGAACGGGGTACTGATTGGGGATGATCAGCCATGATAATAATGAATGGCGGTGCTGGCTCGAAGGGCCGAATGGTCTATTCCTGCATCTATTGTCTATTGTCTATAACAGTGCAGATTCATGGAATCATAGTCACAAAGCATGCAAAAAGGCCCTTCGGCCCAACTTGCCCATGCTGACCAAGGTGTCCCATCTACACTAGTCCCACCTGCCTGTGTTTGGCCCATAATCTACAGTTCCATGTCTCTACTGTTCAGTTTACACTACACTTACCTGCAGGGGTGAAATCCCAGGAGGGGGGGGGAGCAGGAGGGACATGTCCCCCCTCTGTTTTGAGAGGTGGGGGACGATCCCCCCAAAGTTTTTGTGATCCGGATTTTAAAACCCGGTGAAATCTCCGCTTTCCGCGAGACAGTGGGGGTGGGACTGCCGATCGAGGGAGCCGATTGGACGAGAGGGACGTCGGTCAGCAGGCAATGGGGGCGGGACACGAATCAGCGCGATGATTGGAGGAGGGAGGAGTGGGGGGAGAGGGTGGGACTGAGGATAGAGCGCGGTGATTGGAGGAGGGAGACGTGGCACAGACCTGTGCCTCATCCACAGCCAGGATCGATCCCGGCTGGGTCTCCGGCGCTGTCCCGAGTGCCCCCCCCCCCCCCCAGCCCGGGGGTGGCCAGAGACGTCGGGAGTCAGACGGGAGCTGTACCCCCAGGCCCACAGCCAGCGCAGAGAAGCAGTGCTAAACCCAGCTCAACTCTGCCTGTTCCGCCAGGTTAACCTACAGCCCTGCCTTGTTCTCTTCTCCCCGCCCCCCACCCCCCATCAGTCTGAAGAAGGGTTTCGGCCCGAAACATTGCCTATTTCCTTCGCTCCATAGATGCTGCTGTACCCGCTGAGTTTCTCCAGCTTTTTTGTGTACCTTCGATTTTCCAGCATCTGCAGTTCCTTCTTAAACACTTGTACTATTTGATTTTTTGTTTGCGCATGTCAGGTTGATTGCATTAGTCGAAACAGGGTGGACCACGTGAAGATTACAATCTCCCATCCCGTCTTAATGACTGGGCTTACAAGATTCATTCTGTGAATTTCAAAGTTTGCAACAACAGGAAGATCAGGTTGATTAGTTGCATCTCTTGGGTTGATAGCTGAACCCTCAGCTGAGATGTCTGGATGTGAAATGATGGTAGCACTGGGAAGCAGCTGAACGATACATCATTGACGTAAATAAGAGATGCATTGTTTTTCTGTGGGAAGGAACGGCAGATGGTGGTTTAAACCCGAAGAAAGACATAGCAGGAGAAGGCCATTCGGCCCTTCGAGCCTGCACCGCCATTCAATATGATCATGGTTGATCATCCAACTCAGTATCCTGTACCTGCCTTCTCTCCATACCCCCTGATCCCTTTAGCCACAAGGGCCACATCTAACTCCCTCTTAAATATAGCCAATGAACTGGCCTCAACTATCTCTGTCCTTAAAGACTTCCCCCTTATCCTTAAACTGTGACCCCTTGTTCTGGACTTCCCCAACATCGGGAACAATCTTCCTGCATCTAGCCTGTCCAACCCCTTAAGAATTTTGTAAGGTTCTATAAGATCCCCCCTCAATCTTCTAAATTCTAGCGAGTACAAGCCGAGTCTATCCAGTCTTTCTTCATATGAAAATCCTGACATCCCAGGAATCAGTCTGGTGAGCCTTCTCTGCACTCCCTCTATGGCAAGAATGTCTTTCCTGAGATTAGGAGACCAAAACTGTACGCAATACTCCAGGTGTGGTCTCACCAAGACCCTGTACAACTGCAGTAGAACCTCCCTGCTCCTATACTCAAATCCTTTTGCTATGAATGCTAACATACCATTCGCTGCTATGAATGCTAACATACCACTCGCAGATACAGATATTTTTGTGTCTCGATCTGAAACGTCACCTATTCTTTTTCTCCAAAGATGCAGCCTGACCCACTGAGTTACCCCAGAACTGTGTGCCTATTTCCCGAGTAATATACTTGGTTATCTCTTATTATACCTGGCTCGGAGGTGCAGCGGTAGGGTTGCTGCCTTACAGCGCCAGAGACCCGGGTTCGATCCTGACTACGGGTGCTGTCTGTATGGAGTTTGTACGTTCTCCCCGTGACCTGCGTGGGTTTTCTCCAAGAACTTTGGTTTGCTCCCACACTCCAAAGATGTACAGGTTTGTAGGTTAATTGGCTTGGTAAATATATAAAAAAGATGTCCCTAGTGGAGGATAATGTTAATAATAATAATAATAATGGATGGGATTTATATAGAGCCTTTCTAATACTCAAGGCGCTTTACATCGCATTATTCATTCACTCCTCAGTCACACTCGGTGGTGGTAAGCTACTTCTGTAGCCACAGCTGCCCTGGGGCAGACTGACGGAAGCGTGGCTGCCAATCTGCGCCTACGGCCCCTACGGCCCCTCCGACCACAACCAATCACTCACACACATTCACACGCAGGCAAAGGTGGGTGAAGTGTCTTGCCCAAGGACAGAACGACAGTATGCACTCCCAGCGGGATTCGAACCGGCTACCTTCCGGTTGCCAGCCGAACACTTAGCCCATTGTGCCATCTGTCGTTAATGTGCGGGGATAGCAGATCCGTGCGGACTCGTTGGGCCGAAGGGCCTGTTTCCTCGCTGCATCTCTAAACTAAACTAAAAGTCCACTGTCAAATGGTGCACAGTTTTATGGACTAAATTAAGTTCAATTAAATTTATCCTGCCCCTCCAATCTCCCAACTATTCTTCCTCCTATGCCTGCAATCAGCTCTGAACTGAAACGTCACCTATTCATTTATCACCAGAGATGCTGCCCGACCCGCTGAGCTACACTAGCATTTTGTGTCTATCTTTGATGTTTTTTCTGTGTCGTTTTTCAAACTTCTAATTCTGTCACCGGAATCGACTTAATTATTATATTGTCATTGCTTTGAATTTGATTAACGATTCATAATGGTTCATGTTCATAAGACACAGGAGCAGAATTGGGCCATTCGGCCCGTCGAGTCTACTCCGCCATTCAATCATGGCTGACCTATCTTTCTCTCTCAACCCCATTCTCCTGCCTTCTCCCCGTAACCCCTGACACCCGTACTAAGCAAGAATCTATCTATCTCTGCTTATTCATTAAAAAATACCCTCAAAATACCCCAAAACCTGCCCTTCACAGCCGTCAGCAACATTCCTGGATTATTATTTTCCCAAATTATTTATTAAGGAGTTTGAAAATGTAATTACACAGCAAGGTTCAATTTTTAAAAGCACAAATTAGGACCCAGAGCTCTTTTGTTTGGATGTTTTAATATCTCGATACCAGGGTGTGATTGGGACAATTTGCCCAAGTAGCCATGACCATGTTCATCTGCGCTTCCTTGGAGCAATTAGTGGCAATACAGTGGCGCAACTGGTAGAGCCGCTGCCTCACAGCACCAGGGGACCCTGGTTCAATCCTGACCTCGGCTGCTGTCTGCGTGTGTAGAGTTTGCACGTTCTCCCTGTTTCCTCCGGGTGCTCCGTTTTTTTCCCCGTATCCCAAAGACGTGTTAATTGGCCCTCTGTAAATTGCCCCAAGTGTGTAGGGAGTGGATGAGAAAGTGGGATGACATGTGAACCAGAACAGGCTTCACAGACAAGGATCCAATACATCCTTGGTCGCCTAATTATAGGAAGGATGTCAACAAAATAGAGAGAGTACAGAGGAGTTTTACTAGAATGTTGCCTGGGTTTCAGCAACTAAGTTACAGAGAAAGGTTGAACAAGTTAGGGCTTTATTCTTTGGAGCGCAGAAGGTTAAGGGGGGACTTGATAGAGGTTTTTAAAATGATGAGAGGGATAGACAGAGTTGACGTGGAAAAGCTTTTCCCACTGAGAGTAGGGAAGATTCAAACAAGGGGACATGACTTGAGAATTAAGGGACTGAAGTTTAGGGGTAACATGAGGGGGAACTTCTTTACTCAGAGAGTGGTGGCTGTGTGGAATGAGCTTCCAGTGAAGGTGGTGGAGGCAGGTTCGTTTTTATCATTTAAAAATAAATTGGATAGTTATATGGATGGGAAAGGAATGGAGGGTTATGGTCTGAGCGCAGGTATATGGGACTAGGGGAGAATATGTGTTCGGCACGGACTAGAAGGGTCGAGATGGCCTGTTTCCGTGCTGTAATTGTTATATGGTTATATGGTTATCCTTCCATTGACTCCATTTACACCTCACGCTGCCTCGGCAAGGCCAGCAGCATCATCAAGGACCTGTCTCACCCTCTCACGTCAGGCAAGAGGTACAGAAACGTGAAAACGCACACCTCCAGATTCAGGGTCAGTTTCTTCCCAGCTGTTATCAGGCAACTGAACCATCCTACCACAACCAGAGAGCAGTGCTGAACTACTATCCACCTCATTGTAGTCCCTCGGGCTATCTTGAATCGGATTTTATTGAACTTTATCTTGCACTAAACATTATTCCCTTCCTCATTTATCTGTACACTGTTGGTGGGACGTTGTAATCATGTATCATCTTTCCACTGACTGGTTAGCACGCAACAAAAGCTTTTCACTGTACCTTGGTACACGCAACGACGAATAAACTAAAATAAACTAAACTAAAGGTTGTAGATTAATTGGCTTCTGCAAATTGTAAATTGTCCATAGTGTTCGAGATGATCGCAGGGGGGCGCGGACTCGGTGGGCCGAAGGGCCTGCTTCCACGCTGCAATCTCTGAAGTCTAAAGTCGAAACCGATGAAGAACCACACGATTACTGGAAGGGTGTGAAACAGCCCGGCGGGTTGTCAGACACATCATCTGTTCGCACGTTAAAATGCCAAGCGTCGCGCGGAGAATCTGCATCTCTGTCACTTATTGAAGGCAAACCTGCACGCCAATGATTTATGACTGAGATATACTGTAGGAGGGAAGGTGGCAGACGCAGAAAGATGTAACGTGTTTGAAGTCTCAAGCTGGTGGGGAAGCGAGTGGGAATCTCGTGTGGGGGAGCAGGAGGTGGGATGTGGAGACTGATGCAGTTGGATTGTATGAAAAAAAAGTGCATAAATATATATACACAAGTATATAAAACCATGAGAGTGTTTAAAATCATGAGATGCATAGATAGGGTAGATGCACAGAGTCTCTTGCCCAGAGTAGGGGAATCGAGGACCAGAGGACATAAGTGAAGGGCAAAAGATTTAATAGGAAGCTGAGGGGTGACCTTTTCACACAGAGGGTGGTGGGTGTATGGAACAAGCTGCCAGAGGAGGTAGTTGAGGCTGGGACTATCCCAATGTTTAAGAAACAGTTAGACAGGTACACGGATAGGACAGGTTTGGAGGGATATGGGCCAAATGCAGGCAGGTGGGATTGGTGTAGATGGGACATGTTGGTCGGTGTGGGCAAGTTGGGCCGAAGGGCCTGTTTACACGCTGTATGATTCTATGATTCTAAGATTACATCCCATGGGCTCAAAGTACAAAATCAGCGCAGTGCAATCCAGGGTTCCAACCCAATACCAGGCCTCACACAGGTCACGGGGAGAACGTACAAACTCCGTACAGACAGCACCTGTAGTCGGGATCGAACCCGGGTCTCTGGCGCTGTAAGGCAGCAACTCTACCGCTGCACCATCATGACCGCCCTTCTGCTGCTAGAACGTATGAACCTTAGAACAGGAAAGGGGTTTTATTTGTGGAGAGACACAAGGAACTGCAGATGCTGGAATCTTGAGCAAAACTCAGTGCTGTTGGAACTCAACGGTTGAGGCGGCATCTTAGTTTGAAGGAGTTTAGAGACGCAACGTGGAAACAGGCTGTTTAAGAAGGAACTGCAGATGCTGGAAAATCGAAGGTACTCAAAAAAGCTGGAGAAACTCAGCGGGTGCAGCAGCATCTATGGAGCGAAGGAATAGGCAACGATTTGGGCCGAAACCCTTCTTCAGATTTTCGTGTTCGTTTTCTAGTATCTTTGGACAGGATAAACTACATAGTAATAATAATAATGGATGGGATTTATATAGCGCCTTTCTAATACTCAAGGCGCTTTACATCGCATTATTCATTCACTCCTCAGTCACACTCGGTGGTGGTAAGCTACTTCTGTAGCCACAGCTGCCCTGGGGCAGACTGACGGAAGCGTGGCTGCCAATCTGCGCCTACGGCCCCTCCGACCACCACCAATCACTCACACACATTCACACACAGGCAAAGGTGGGTGAAGTGTCTTGCCCAAGGACACAACGACAGTATGCACTCCAAGCGGGATTCAAACCGGCTACCTTCCGGTTGCCAGCCGAACACTTAGCCCATTGTGCCATCTGTCGTCCCATACATACACAACATCTCCCTGTGCAGCGCAGGAGTAACGGGTCATCCCGCCCCACACAGTCCACCAAACATCACACAGGCCCTCCGACCCAACAAATCCACGCTGACCAGCGATGGCCCCATTCTCCGGCCCTCGAGGGGATGAGCAGGGGCTGGGCTGGGCGACCTCCCTCAACCTGCAAATGAACAATGGCCCTGTAGTCAAGGATGATTCTTGTCGCAGTGCTAGACAATGCCTACAGGAAGGAGGGATAGGAATAAAATTGGTTGAAAATGAAAGTGGAGGCGGAATGTAATTAATACCCCAAAAGATGGTGATAATGAAACAGCTATAGATAGATCTATTAAAGCTTTTCCAACTTCCAGTGCTTTACTGTTCATGAATAATATGTAGGAGGTACTTACTGCTTAATAATATTAACAGATTAAATATGACACTGGATCGAGTGGATTGGAAAGGGGGTTAAGACAAATTGATTGAATTCAAAAGAATCTTTCGACCAACTAATTGAATGAAGGTTACATTGTGGCCGATGTTCACAAATGCATGAGTTCTTCCACTTGAAGTGAGTAGCGAATGTGTGCCCTGATGAATAGATGGCACTGAGCAGGACTGGAACGGATAGCATTTTGGCTGAAATTTAATGAGCGATTGTTAAGGAACAAGTTAACGAGAAGCTTTTACATATGAAATCAATTCTCGCTCGTATCTGCGATGAGATAATGTCCAATATCAACATTGCGAGTAGATGTGGCATGTTGCGAAAATGACGCCCAAGTGGGACAAGCCCTTTACTCAGCGGGTCAGGCAGCATCACTGGAGAACATAGATAGGGGACGTTTCGGGTCATTTCAGGCCATTCGGCCCAACAAATCCAATCTGCCATTCAATCATGGCTGATCTATCTTTCCCTCTCAACTTCTCCCCACACCCATACTTCTACAGTATCTATCTCCACCTTAAAAATACCCATTGACTTGGCCTGCATTGCCGTCTATGGCTTGTAAATACACATGGAAATGCATAGAATAGTAGACAATAGGTGCAGGAGTAGGTATCAATTGAAGGACTGAGATGAGGAGAAATGTTTTCACCAAGAGAGAGTTGTGAGTCTGTGGAATTCTCTGCCTCAGAGGGCAGTGGAGGCCAATTCTCTGGATGCTTTCAAGAGAGAGCTAGATAAAGATAAGGGATATGGGGAGAAGGCAGGAACGGGGTACTGATTGTGGATGATCACCCATGATCACAGTGAATGGCGGTGCTGGCTCGAAGGGCCGAATGGCCTACTCCTGCACCTATCGTCTATTGTCTATCTTATTTATGGCACTCCTTTGATACAACTTTTCACACGATTTTCCGACTGATTTTTCTCTCCTTTCCTCTTCCTCCTTCTGACCACGTTGACTAGAGTAAGGATGCTGGAATCAAGACTCTGGTCATGTTGGATGAACAAGGAGGTAAGATCAGGACATTTCAATTTGTCCTTTGAAATTTTAACTTACAAACGTTTGTTTAATAAGTGATTATTTTTTCAGAAATCAGAATTTTTAGAAATATATTCAGAAAATATTTTCAGATATTTCCACTAGTGGGTGAGTCTAGGACTGGAGGTCAAAGCCTCATAATTAAAGGATGTTTTTTAGGAAGGAGATGAGGAGAAATTTATTTTGTCAGAGGGTGGTGAATCTGTGGAATTCTTTGCCAAGAGGCCAAGTCTGTGGATATTTGTAAGACAGAGATTGATAGATTCTTGACTAGTACGGGTGTCAGAGGTTATGGGGGGAAGTTAGGAGAATGGGGTTAGGAGGGAGAGATAGATCAGCCATCAGTGAATGGCGGAGTAGACTTGATGGGCTGAATGGCCTAATTCTGCTCCTATCACTTATGATCTTATATACATTTTCAGAAATATCACTTTTCAGAAATAAGATTTTCAATTTTTATTTTACTTTTAATTTTATATAATAATTTTCAGAAACATACATTTTCAGAAATAAAATGTTGAGTTTTTATTTTAAAATAAAATGTTTCAAACTTGTTCAATGTGATAAGTTTTCAGAAATAGAATTTTCATAAACAAATTTTCAGAAATGATAAGAGTATTGATGTTCTCAAGTGACAGACTATTTGGAGGGTGGATGATTTTAAATCCTTGGATTTTTTTAGTTGAATACTAACACTCGAAAGTCAAAGTTTGCTGACTTCACTTCCAAACCGTGAAGACACGAGGCCCATTAACAAACTGTTTAAGAAAGAACTGCAGATGCCGGAAAAATCGAAGGTAGACAAAAAAGCTGGAGAAACTCAGCGGGTGAGGCAGCATCTATGGAGCGAAGGAATAGGTGACGTTTTGAGTCAAGACCCTTCTTCAGTCTGAAGAAGGGCCTCGACCCGAAAGGTCGCCTATTCCTTCCTTACATAGATGCTGACTCACCCGCTGAGTTTCTCCAGCTTTTTGGTCTACCTATAACAAATTGTTTTTTGATGAAAGTTATTTAACAGTATATTGCTGGTTATTCTGTTCAAAAAAGCTGCTGTGAAGATTGTCTTACTCATGTGAACTAACTTCTGCAGATAGAAATGTTTCTTTGTTTTGTTGATTTCTCCTGATTTTTTCTCCCCGCTAAACTTGCTAAGGCTGAACAGGAAGACCCGTGTGCAGGGTTATCTAATGCTATTTGGTCGGTACAAGAAGAGAGGGAAAAGGGTCCCCCCCCCCCCCTCCTTGAGAAACCTTAAACATTTCAGGCCATAGAGACTTGCCAAGAGAAAATCGTCTCAGTACACACATCTTTCCCAGTCATTCTAAGACGCCGAGCAACAAATGGGCGGCAGGGTGGTGCAGCGGTAGAGTTGCTTCCCTACAGCGCCAGAGACCCGGGTTCGAACGTCTACTTGTCTGCTCTAGTTCCCTCCTGCCTGTGGATGGCCCATATCCCTCAAATCATATACTGTCCATGTACCTGTCCAAATGCTTCCTAAACATTGCGATAGTACCTACCTCCTCTGGCAGCTCGCTCCGTAAACCCACCATTCTTTGTGTAAAAAAGATACCCCTCAGCTTCCTACTAAATTCTCCCCCCCCCATCTCGTCTTAAACCTATGTCCTCTGGTTCACAATTCCCTTACTCCGCATAAAAGTCACTGTGTAAAAGACTCCGTGTATCTACCCGATCTATTCCTCTCACATAGAAACATAGAAAATAGGTGCAGGAGTAGGCCATTCGGCCCTTCGAGCCTGCACTGCCATTCAATATGATCATGGCTGATCATCCAACTCAGTATCCTGTACCTGCCTTCTCTCCATACCCCCTGATCCCTTTAGCCACAAGGGCCATATCTAACTCCCTCTTAAATATAGCCAATGAACTGGCCTCAACTACCTTCTGTGGCAGAGAATTCCAGAGATTCACCACTCTCTTTGTGAAAATAGTTTTTCTCATCTCGGTCCTAAAAGATTTCCCCCTTATTCTTAAACTGTGACCCCTAGTTCTGGACTTCCCCAACATCGGGAACAATCTTCCTGCATCTAGCCTGTCCAACCCCTTAAGAATTTTGTAAGTCTCTATAAGATCCCCCCTCAATCTTCTAAATTCACGATCTTATACACCTCGATAAGATCACCCCTCATTCCTCCTGCGCTCCAAGGAATAAAGTCCTAGCCTGCTCAACCTCTCCCGAGAACTCGGGCCCTCGAGTTCTGGCGACATCCTCGAAAATCTTCTCTGCACCCATTCCAGCTTGACAACGCCTTTCCTACAAGCTGGTGAGCAAACAGCTGGGAAGTAACTGTACGGTACTGAGACACTGCTAAGAAAATCTGAAAATGATACGTTTCGATTTTCTCGCTAATCAAATACCTAGCATTTCCGTTTATTTTCACGGGCTGTCCTAATATTTCACTCCTGTACAGAAGGCTCCTGAATTCTTGACTCCCCGGACTCAATGGCTCCAAATGTTAAATGCGTCTGTGAAACTGCGACACCTCACCCTCCAGGAATATCAATAAGGATGTAAATTTAGAGGTGCTGATGGCACCCTTGACTCACATCGGGCAAAATGTGCCAAGTAAATTGTAAAGTAATGCGCAAAGTAAGAGTATTTTATGGCCAACGACACCGTTAAATAATTCCATGAAAGGACACAAGGATGCTGGAGTAGATCAATTGGTCAGGCAGCATCTCTGGAGGACATGGATGGGTGACGTTTAGGATCGAGACCCTTCTTCGGACTCCAAGAACTGGAGGGCCTGAAGACCTTCCTGGTGGGAGATGGACGTGTAGAGGGAGGTATAGTTAGGCGGTTATGGTGGCGCAGCGGTAGAGTTGCTGCCTTACAGCGAATGCAGCGCCATAGACCCGGGTTCGATCCCGACTACGGGTGCTGTCAGTACGGAGTTTGTACGTTCTCCCCGTGATCTGCGTGGGTTTTCTCCGAGATCTTCAGTTTCCTCCCACACTCCAAAGTTTGTAGGTTAATTGGCTTGGTAAATGTGAAAATTGTCCCTAGTGGGTGCAGGATAGTGCTAATGTGCGGGGATCGCTGGTCGGCGCGGACCCGGTGGGCCGAAGGGCCTGTTTCCGTGCAGTATCTCTAAACTAAACTAAACTAAACTAAATTAAAAAGGGACTGGACTTCCATGGTAAAGATGAGATAAGAGTCAAGAGTGTTTTATTGTCAAATGTCCCAAAACACAACAATGAAATTCTTACTTGACAAATGGGGGCCTAGAAATTGGAAGTTATTGAAGAGTTGAAAGAAGAAGTGTGAGGTGTCACAGATGTAGGTTGGAAGGAAGACAGACACAAAATGCTGGAGGAACTCAGTGGGACAGGCAGCATCTCTGGAGAGAAGGAATGGGTGACGTTTCGGGTGGAGACCCTTCTTCAGACTGATGTCAGGGGAGGGGGGCGAGACAAAGATAGAATGTAGTCGGAGACAGTAAGACTGGCGGGAGAACTTGGAAGGGGGAGGGGATGGAGAGAGAGGGGCAGCAAGGGCTACTTGAAGGTTGGAAGGGGCAGGACAAAGGGGGATAGGATGGAACCAAGGTAGGTGGAGATGAGTTCAGTGGGGCAGGAGCAGGCAGAAACAATGGGTCTGCCAGGGCAGATTGTAGACTTTGGGGCAGAGATAGAGACAGGCGGTGCGGGGCTGGGGAACGATAAGGTTGGTGGCTTTGGAGGTCATAGTGTCATAGAGAGTGATACAGTGTGGAAACAGGCCCTTCGGCCCAACTTGCCCACACCGGCCAACAGGTCCCAGCTACACTAGTCCCACCTGCCTGCGCTTAGTCCATATCGCTTCAAACCTGTCCTATCCATGTACCTGTCCAACTGTTTCTTAAACGTTGGGATAGTCCCTGCCTCAACTACCTCCTCTGGCAGCTTGTTCCATACACCTACCACCCTTTGTGTGAAAAAGTTACCCCTCGGATTCCTATTAAATCTTTTCCCCTTTACCTTGAACCTATGTCCTCTGCTCCTCGATTCACCAATTCCTCCGTCTATGCCGCATCTGCTCCCAGGATGAGGTGTTCCACACCAGGGCATCACAAATGTCCTCCATCTTCAGGGATCGGGAGTTCCCCTCCCCTACTATAGATGAGGCTCGCACCAGGGTCTCCTCCATACCCCGTAACACTGCTCTCTCTCCCCATCCCCCACTCGCAACAAGGGCAGAGTCCCCCTGGTCCTCACCTTTCACCCCACTAGCTGGCACATACAACAGATAGTCCTCCGTCAGTTTCGCCACCTCCAACGTGACCCCACCACTCGCCACATCTTCCCATCTCCCCCCCTGTCTGCCTTCCGCAAAGACCGCTCCCTCCGTAACTCCCTTGTCAATTCTTCCCTTCCCTCCCGTACCACCCCCTCCCCGGGCACTTTCCGTTGCAACCGCAGGAAATGCTACACTTGTCGCTTTACCTCCCCCCTCGACTCCATCCAAGGACCCAAGCAGTCGTTCCAGGTGCGACAGAGGTTCACCTGCACCTCCTCCAACCTCATTTATTGCATCCGCTGCTCTAGATGTCAGCTGATCTATATCGGTGAGACCAAGCGTAGGCTTGGCGATAGTTTCGCCCAACACCTCCGCTCAGTCCGCAATAACCAACCTGACCTCCCGGTGGCTCAGCACTTCAACTCCCCCTCCCATTCCGTATCAGACCTCTCTGTCCTGGGCCTCCTCCATGGCCAGAGCGAGCAACACCGGAAATTGGAGGAACAGCGCCTCATATTCCGCTTGGAGAGTCTGCATCCTGGGGGCATGAACATTGAATTCTCCCAATTCTGTTAGCCCTTGCTGTCTCCTCCCCTTCCTATCTCTCCCTCAGCCCTCAGACTCCTACCCCTCCTTTTTCCTTTCTTCTCCCCGCCTCCCCCCACCCCCCATCAGTCTGAAGAAGGGTTTCGGCCCGAAACGTTGCCTATTTCCTTCGCTCCATAGATGCTGCTGCACCCGCTGAGTTTCTCCAGCGTTTTTGTGTCCCTTCCATTTTCCAGCATCTGCAGTTCCTTAAATACCTGATCTATTCCTCTTATGATTTTGTACACCTCTATAAGATAACCCCTCATCCTCCTACACTCCAAGGAATAGAGTCCCAGTCTACTCAGCCTCTCCCTATAACTCAGACCCTCTAGTCCTTACAACATCCTCGGGAATCATCTCTGATAGCGTTAGTGTGCAGGGATCGCTTGTCCACGAGGACGTGGTGGACCAAAGGGCCTGTTTCCGTGCTCTATCTCTAAACATGAACTAAATATTACACTCCAGTCTCCAAAGTGGTACTCCCTAAACTATTTCCTTGGGCTATTGATAATTAATTAACTCGAGTGGTTGCAGAAGGAGTCGTGGCAAATGGAACAACAATTAGGAGGTGCGGTGGAGCAATGGTAGAGTTGCTGCCTCACATCGCCAGAGACCCAGGTTCGATCGCTGCCTGCACGGAGTTTGCACGTTCTTCCCGTGACCTGCGCGGGATTTCCCCGGGTGCTCCGGTTTCCTCCCACACTTCAAAGACGTGCAGTCCTGAAGGGGTTAATTGGCTTTGGTAAAATTGTAAAAATGTCCCTCGTGCGTGTGGGATAGCGCTCGCGTACGGGGTGATGGCTGGTCTAGGCGCGCACCCGGTGGGGCCGAAGGTCCCCGTTTCTGCGCCGTATCTCCTCAGCAAAAAGCGGAACGGGGAAGGTCGAGCTCCCTATCGAAGAAAGGAGTCGAACTGCTGAAGATTTCTACTCCCACAGCGTGGTGCTAACTTTCAGAGCAGTAATTATCAGCATTCGATCGCGTGGTAAACGTTAACAATTTAACAACTGATCTCCTTTTTAGGTCCAGCGTCGACAAGTACTTTGGGCCAGCATTCAGTATGCATGTAGTAATGAGAACAATGCATTGAATTAGAGAACATTCTCTTTGCCTTTCATAACTTTAATCGACACCGACATTATTCATGTTTTTCGGCTCAATGCAAAACCAAAATTCATTCCACTACTATCATCCCTTTATCCTGACCAGAACAACTTGACCGTGTTGAAGATGGCATGAACCATATCAACCAAGACATGAAGGAAGCTGAGAAAACATTAAAAGATTTAGGGAAATGCTGTGGCCTTTTCATATGTCCATGTAACAAGTAGGTACTGGGTACGCAGCCCTGCTGTGGAGTGTCCAGTTGTCGCAGTGAATGTCTGAAAAGTTTTTATCCTTTTTTGAAATTGTCTTTTTTTTTCCCCCACCCCCTATATGTCCTTTCTTTCTCATCTGCTTCAATGTGTGGCGATTTATATATGTGTGTGTAAAAAAAAAACCCCATCTTGTGTTCAACCAGAGCAACTGGAGCGCATCGAGGAAGGAATGGACCAAATCAATAAGGATATGAAGGAGGCAGAAAAGAATTTGACAGATCTAGGAAAGTTCTGTGGTCTTTGTGCCTGTCCATGCAACAAGTAGGTGCTGTCTGCTTGACTGCTTGCCTGCTTGTCAAAGCTTCTGAGCACCCAAGGCTCCAGTTATGCCTTGTGCAGCTCATCCACATTCGGCAATAGAGGGAGGATGAGCGTGCGATATGCAGAATAATAATATCAATAATAATAAATACCGTTTATAAAGGCAACCATTTCATAGTGTAGGCTCTCAGATCGATTTAATGCATAAAGAAATCAGGCATGCTGCAGAAAAGACACAACCATCTTTGACCTCTCTCTAAGAGATACTCCTGCATGCTCAGTATACCCGCTTGACGCCAACTTATAGATGGCAACCCGAAATAATAGAGTATTACTGGAACACACTCGGTTTTTGGCAGCATTCCACCGATCAGTCCATGGATGGCACCACTTTATACGCGCAACACGCCGTTGTGTCACGTGACGGTGCCTTGCCGCGAGCGCGTTCACGTGTGGTGCGGTGGATCTTAGCACGCCGGGGTCCATTTTGACGCGTCGCATGTTGAAATGTCCGCCAGCTGAAGGCCAGACACAAAAGGAAATAACGAAAAGCAAAAAGTATGTGGGAAGAATATGGCCAAACCCGACCTTCCCTGAAAGGACGACACTGTCCCAATGTAATTTTCCAGCAGAAACGTTCACGTAAATCAAACAGCCTCCTCCGCTCCTCCGTGGTCACCGCACACCACCATTTTATGAAAAGTCTTGTCGCCCCTGCATGTTTATTACCACCAATCTGTTTAATGCCTGAGTGTGTTCTTGTACGTTATGTAATAATCTATTATTTGAGCATGTAGACTTACCAACAGGGTCTGACCATGTGCAGTAATGCTGTAATAGATTGTCACGCCCAAACATTGAATTCTGAACCATGCTTGATAACAAATTAGCATCTAAAAATTAAGAGAGTTCAGTTCAGTTTGGTTTGATGTATTGCCACATCAGCCGAGGTACAGTGAAAAGCTTTACTTTAAGTTTACTTGGATTATTAAATATTTAGACGTCTGATATACAGCGTGGAAACAGGCCCTTTGGCCCACTGAGTCCGCGCCGACCAGCGATCACCCCGGACACTAGCTAGCCGATAAAACACCAGGGACAATTTACAATTTTTGCCGTACCATTTAACCTGCAAACCTGTGCGTCTTTGGAGTGTGGGAGGGAAATGGAGCGCTTGGAGAAAACGCACGTGGCCACAGGGAGAACGTGCAAACTCCGTGCAGACAGCACCCGAGGTCAGGATCAAACCCGGGTGTCTGGAGCTGTGAGGCAGCAACTCTGCCGCTGTGCCACCCACTGGATGACAACAAAGCCCTGATCCTAATCCAGATCCAGATCCAGATCCAGATCTAGTTCTAGATCCAGACCCTGACCCTGACCCTGGCCCTGACCCTGACCCAGATCCAGATCCTGATCCGGATACTGATCCAGATCCAGATCCAGATCCCACCTCAGATGAATCCCAACTATATTTTGGAGACACAAGGAATTGCAGATGCTGCTTTACACAAAAAAAAGACACCAAGCACTGGAGTAACTCAGCAGGTCCAGGCAGCCTGTCTGGAGAACATGGGTGGTTGGCGTTTCGGGGTTGGGACCCAGTCTGAAGAAGGGTCTCGACTAGAAATGTCACCTACCCATGTTGTCCGGCAATGCTGCCTGACCCGCTGAGTTACTCCAGCATTTGGTGTCTTATTTTCCTGTCATTTTTCATTCATGTCACAGGCAGACCCAAGACCTATTACACATACCCACTTCCTTGTGACAGGATGCTGATGAGACTCTAATTGGAATCATTGGACTGTCGGTGCACGCTTCAGTAGCTCTGACCAGCATCAGGAATCATCTTGGCAACCCGTCACCAAGTACCAATTAAACATTGGCCGCAGGAGAATTGAACAAAATAATGTTTTGCTCCTTGTCTGTATCAGTGAAGACCATAAGGCATAGGAGCAGAATTAGGCCATTCAGCCCATCGGGTCTGCTCTGCCATTCAATCGTGGCTGATCTATTTTTCCCCCTCAGCCTCATTCTCCTGCCTTCTCCCCATAACCTGTGACCCCCGTACTAATCAGGAACCTGTCCATCTCCATTTAAAAAATATCCAATGGCCTCCAGAGCCGTCTGAGGCAATGAATTCCACAGATTCAGCACCCTCTGAATACAGAAATTCCACCTCATCTCCGTTCTAAAGGTACGTCTTTAATTCTGAGGCTGTGCTCTCTGGTCCTAGACTCTCCCAGTGGTGGAAACATCTTCCCCACATCCACTCTCTCCAGATCTTTCATTATTCAGTAAGTTTCAATAAGGAGGTACACAAAAAAGCTGGAGAAACTCAGCGGGTGCAGCAGCATCTATGGAGCGGAGGAAATAGGCAACGTTTCGGGATGAAACCCTTCCGGGTTTCGTCCCGAAACGTTGCCTATTTCCTTCAGGGTTTCGTCCCGAAACGTTGCCTATTTCCTTCAGGGTTTCGGCCCGAAACGTTGCCTATTTCCTTCGCTCCATAGATGCTGCTGTACCCGCTGAGTTTCTCCAGCTTTTTTGTGTACCTTCGATTTTCCAGCATCTGCAGTTTCTTCTTAAACAAAAAAAGTTTCAATAAGATCTCCCTTCATCCTTCTAAACCCCAACGAGTACAGGCCCAGAGCCGTTGGTTCGATCCTGACCTCGGCTGCTGTCTGTGTGGAGTTTGCACGTTCTCCCGGTGACCGTGTGGGCTTGCTGGTTAATCACCCTATTTAAATTGCCCCTCGAGTGTTGTATGTGGATGAGCTGAGGAATAGCATTGAAATAGAGTGAATGGGTGGATGATCTATGGGCGGCATGGACTCAGTGGGCCGAAGGGCCTGTTTCCATGCTGTATCCTTTCAATCAATAAAACAAAGCTCTGCTTGTTTGTTTTTCTCTCTACCCCATGAGACAGAACCAGCCTTCTTTTTAGCCCATCTCCAACACCCAGTATTGACATCCGATTCCAAACTATCTGGCAGAATTGCATTAGGGAAATAGTAAAAGGCTGCCTTTTCATTTAACACATAACAGAGGACAGTACAGCACAGGAAAGGGTCCTACAGCCCACAATATATCTGTGCCGAACAAGATGCCAAGACCATCTCTTTTCTGCCGGCATATAATCCATATCCCCCCATTCCCTGCATATCCATGTGCCTATCCAACAGTCTTTTAAACACCACTGTCGCATCTGCCTCCACCTCCACTCCCGGCAGCACACTCAAGGCACCCACCACCCTCTGAGTAAATAACATTGCCCCATGTCTCTCCTTTAAACCTTGCCCCTCTCACCTTAAAGCTTTGCCCTCTTGCATTTGACATTTAGAGAGAGAGAGAGAGAGAGAGAGAGAGCGAGAGCGAGAGCGAGAGCGAGAGCGAGAGAGTCAAGAGAGTCAAGAATGTTTTATTGCCATATGTCCCAGATAGACAATGACATTCTTACTCGCAGGAGCATACATATACATACACATATATACACACACACAAACATACAGTATATATATATAGTGTACATATATATATACACACACATGTACATGTACACACATATATATATATACATATACACACACACACATATATACAGTATATATACACACATATATATATACACACACACATACATGTACACACACATACATATACACACATATACATACACGCACACACACACACACAAATATATACAGTTTATATATATACATACACACATATACATATATATATATATATACACACACACATATATTCATGTACACACACACACACACACACACACACACACACACGTACATATATATATATGTACTAGACTAAGTGGGACCCGTTGGTCCCCCAACGCAATATTCCACCAATTCCAATATTGGTGGCCAGTGGGGGGGCTTTCTGGAGTGCTGGTATGGGTTCTTGGGGTGGCAGCTCAGTCCCTCAAGCCTGATCTGCTGGCAGCTAACTCACGGCTGGTGGGCTGGCAGTTGACTCATGACTATTCCTTGAAATTCCATTTCAAGCAGGGTGCAAGGCCACCATATTCAAATCCATGTTCCTACCATTTCAAGTAGGGTGCAAGGCCACCAAATTCAAGTGCACTTTCTTACCACTATGAGCAGGGTGCAAGGCCACCGAATTCAAGTGCAGTTTCCAACCACTTCAAGCAGGGTGCAAGGCCACCAAATTCAAGTGCAGTTTCATACCACTTTCAGCAGGGTGCAAGTCCACCAAATTCAGTGCAGTTCCATACCACTTCAAGCAGGATGCAAGACCGCCAAATTCAAGTGCAGTTTCATTCCACTTCAAGCAGGGTCGAAGGCCACCAAATTCAAATGCAGCTTCATACCATTTAATGCAGAGTGAACCACCATAAAACCACACAAAATACCAAACTCACAGTTCAGTAGACATTCAGTGTGTTCAGTTGATTCACAGCTCAGACAGAGTCATGACCTCTTCCTCCCCCATCATGCAGAGACTGAGCCACACCCACACTTCCGGGTTTTATAACCCCTCCCCCTCCCACCAGAAAAGGTGTGGCTTTCAGGGCGTGATTGACAGCAGAGAGATTCTCAACATTTTTTAAACACTAATAACACTTTTATTTTTCATTGATGGGAAGAATTCTCTGCACCTGCTCAGCAGAGGGGGGGGACTAAGATGGCCAAAAATCACTGCCGTAAGTGGTAGCATTTTATCTTAAATCAATATACAGTGCAAACAGGAAGTAAGTGCATTTGCAGTAGTGCCTTTTAACTTCAAGCCAAAGCACCCAAGCCGCCATTTGCAGTAAGTAGTGACTTTCAACTTCAAGCCAAAGCACCCAAGACACCATTTGCAGTAAGTAGTGCCTTTCAACTTCAAGCCAAAGCACCCAAGCCACCATTTGCAGTAAGAAGTGCCTTTCAACTTCAAGCCAAAGCACCCAAGCCACCATTTGCAGTAAGTAGTGCCTTTCAACTTCAAGCCAAAGCACCCAAGCCACCATTTGCAGTAAGTAGTGCCTTTCAACTTCAAGCCAAAGCACCCAAGCCATCATTTGCAGTAAGTAGTGCCTTTCAACTTCAAGCCAAAGCACCCAAGCCACCATTTGCAGTAAGTAGTGCCTTTCAACTTCAAGCCAAAGCACCCAAGCCACCATTTGCAGTAAGTAGTGCCTTTCAACTTAATGCCACCATTTGCAGTAAGAAGTGCCTTTCAACTTCAAGCCAAATCACCCGCCACCATTTGCAGTAATCAGTGCCTTTCAACTTCAAGCCAAATCACCCTCCACCATTTGCAGTAATTAGTGCCTTTCAACTTCAAGCCAAAGCAGCCAAACAACCATTTGCAGGTAGTGCCTTTTACTTCAAACAAACCATATTTTCATTTTCAAACCACATTAAGGGTACTCACAGTTGTGTAGACATTTGTTCAGTGTTATTCAGAGCTCATAGAGACGTGACCCTTGACTTCATCCATCTTGCAGAGAATGAGTGAGGCACACCACTTCCTGGTTTTATAGTCCCTCCCCCTCCCTCCAGCAGGTGCAGCAGAAAGTATGGTGATTTTTTTAAACTTCAAGCCAAAGCTCCCAAGCCACCATTTGCAGTAAGTAGTGCCTTTCAACTTTAAACCAAAGCTCCCAAGCCACCTTTTGCAGTAAATAGTGCCTTTCAACTTCAGGCCAAAGCACCCAAGCCATCATTTACAGTAAGTAGTGCCTTTCAATTTCAAACAAATCACCCAAACCACCATTTGCAGTAAGTAGTGCCTTTCAACTTCAAGCCAAAGCACCCAAGCCACCATTTGCAGTAAGTGCCTTTCAACTTCAAGCCAAATCACCCACCACCATTTGCAGTAATTAGTGCCTTTCAACTTCAAGCCAAAACACCCAAGCTACCATTTGCAGTAAGTAGTGCCTTTCAACTTCAAGCCAAAGCACCCGAACAACCATTTGCAGGTAGTGCCTTTTACTTCAAACAAACCATATTTTCATTTTCAAACCACATTAAGGGTACTCACAGTTGTGTAGACATTTGGCAAGTTTTATTCAGAGCTCATAGAGAGGTGACCCTTGGCTTCATCCATCTTGCAGAGAGTGAGTGAGGCACACCACTGCCTGGTTTTATAGTCCCTCCCCCTCCCTCCAGCAGGTGCAGCAGAGAGAATGGTGATTTTTATTAAAATCAAGCCAAAGCTCCCAAGCCACCATTTGCAGTAAGAAGTGCCTTTCAACTTCAAGCCAAATCACCCAAGCCATCATTTGCAGTAAGTAGTGCCTTTCAACTTCAAGCAAAGCACCCAAGCCACCATTTGCAGTAAGTAGTGCCTTTCAACTTCAAGCAAAGCACCCAAGCCACCATTTGCTGTAATAGTGCCTTTCAACCTCAAGCCAAAGCTCCCAAGCCATCATTTGCAGTAAGTAGTGCCTTTCAACTTTAAACCAAAGCTCCCAAGCCACCATTTGCAGTAAGTAGTGCCTTTCAACTTGAAGCCAAAGCACCCAAACAACTATTTGTAGGCAGTGCCTTTTTACTTCAAACAAACCATATTTTCATTTTCAAACCACATTAAGGGTACTCACAGTTGTGTAGACATTTGTTCAGTGTTATTCAGAGCTCAGAGAGACGTGACCGTTGGCTTCATCCATCTTGCAGAGACTAAGTGAGGCACACCACTTCCTGGTTTTATAGTCCCTCCCCCTCCCTCCAGCAGGGGCAGCAGAGAGAATGGTGATTTTTTAAAAAACATTAATATCTCTCTGATTTTTCATCGATGGGAAAGATTCTCCGCACCTGTAAGGCGGAGAGGGGCTCTGAGCGAGGTGGCCAAAAATGACGGCCGTAGGTGGCGGCGTTCTGTCGGAAATCGCAGCACAGTGGGCCAAAAGCGGTCAAGATCAGAGATTTAGTAATATAGATAGATAGATATACACACACACATTTACATATACACACACATATATATATATATATATATATATATATATATATATACACATATACATATATATATATATATATATATATATATATATATATATATACACATATACATATATATATATACACAGATATGTGCACACACACACACACAAACATATATATACACACATATGCATATAAACACGCACAATGTATATATATGTTTAAGAAGGAACTGCAGATGCTAGAAAAATCGATAAAAATGCTGGAGAAACTCAGCGGGTGTGGCAGCATCTATGGAGCGAAGGAAATAGGTGACGTTTCGGGTCGAGACCCTTCTTCATATATACATGTATACACACACATATGCATATATATACATACATATATAAACACACACACACACACACATATGTATATATATATATATATATATACACACACACATACATATACGTCAAAACAAACAAACCATAATAGTGCAAGCAGACAAAACCGATGCCACCAAGTCTATGTCATTGTCTACCCAATCTATGGTCTATCATTAAAAACATGGCATCACATTTGTTGACCTGATCAAGAGCAATGGAAGAGTTCTAGGGCAGGCTGATGGTGCATGTTTTTGCAGGCCAGTCCAAATCGAATCTCACCCCCCAACTGTGCCGTTGGAGAATCAGTCACCTTTTATTTGGCTAGGTGCTGGAAAGTATAGCTTCAGAAAAAGCAGAGTGACTTTCTAACACAAGCATTATGCTGCACATCTCAGAGGCCTGACACTGCAGCAGTGCCGTGATTTATATGTTATTGTCGACAGCACGGATGAGAATGGGTCTTTACATTTATATTCTAGTTCACACTGGTTGTGCAAGTCATCTTTTCTTTCAGCCTGCTCTCGATTAACTGTCTCGGGTTCTGCTTAATAATCTTCTGCCTCCCCCGTCCAATATTACCCCTCTGTCAGAGATCCATTCTACCTGTATTCCTGTGTAGGAGAGAACTACAGATGCTGGTTTACACCGAAGATAGACGCAAAATGCTGGAGTGACTCAGCGGGACAGGCAGCATCCCTGGAGAGAAGTGATGGGTGATGTTTCGTGTCGAGACCCATCCTCAGGCCATTCCTTCTCTCCAGAGATGCTGCCTGTCCCGCTGAGTTACCCCAGCATTTTGTGTCTATCGACCCGTATCCCTGATCAGTCACCACTTCCGTTGCCGCTAGAGCACCCTGTGCAAGTGGACCAACAGAGAGCTGGAGCTGCCTGAAGGGCCTGTCCCACTTGCCGATTTTTCCCGGCGACTGCCGGCGTCATATAAGTGTCGCCGAAAGATTTTTAACGCTTCGAAATCCAGCGGCGACAAAAAAAATGTTGCGACACTTGGAAGAAAAACACCGCACGTAAATATGTCGTTACGCCGCAAAATTTTCGGTGACCTGATTCGTCACTGTCAATGACACCGGCAGTCGCCGACAAAAAAAAATCGCCAAGTGCGACAGGCCCTTGTATGTGTTTCCCGTTTCCTTCTCACGCCCACGGTACAAGGGTTTCTCCAAGGCTTTTCCTTCTGAGGCGAATTACTTTACCGATAGCTTTATCGTTTTACGCTCTCGCATTTGTTTCACTCCACTGTTTGTCTTTAGTCCGTGTGTTCGTTTACGAGGGAGTTGTACAACAGGGATCGATGTTTGGCCAACGAAATCAGTAGCAGTACCGATATATTAGACTGGGATGTAAACACCATTTTAAATCTAGGGGGAACCACTCCACATCAGGTTGGTACAGTGGTTCAGAGGAACTATCTCAATTTGCTGACCTTGACCTGTTATCTCAATAACTAATAGACAACTGCTTAACAATAGCAAATCCATTACCTTCAGCAATAAAGGGGAGTGAATTTTAGTATTTTTAAAAATGCTCCTCACTTATTCTTGAATCGATGATTTGCCTTCTTGGGGGCCTGTCCCACTTTCCCGAGTTATTCACGAATTCTCCCGAGTTATTTACAAATTCTCCCGAGTTTTCCCCTCGATTCAAACTCGCAGAATGTTCGTAATTCACAGAGTCCGTAGGAGTCCGTGGATATATCGTAGCGGCTCGTTACGTCAGCCGTAGGTACTCGGGGCTATTTTTTTACTCGTGGACATTTTTCATCAGGATGGAAAAAACGTCCCGACTTACCTGATGCCCCGCAGTACCTACGGCTGGCATAACGAACCGCTACGATATATCCACGGACTCCTACGGACTCGTTATGAACATACTACGAATTTGAATCAAGGGGAAAACTCGGGAGAATTTGTGAATAACTCTGGAAAGTGGGACAGGCCCTTTAAGCCTACGGCTTTTGGCAGTTATATTTCCAACCTCGAGTGTTGTGCTGGTTAATAAATCCAATCTCTAGCATAATGGGCAAAACATTCCTATTGAAGTGAAAATGAAATGGATGTTTACAGAGATTATGGAAACATTTAATCGACCAATATAATATATCGGTATACTATCGTTTTCTCAAATGTCCATTCGCCTGAGCCAGTGGGAAGGTTGAATTGTAAGGACTGCAAGGGTTTGGTTCCAATGTGCACTGAGTGTCTTGTTGTTTTAATTGCCCAGACTCAAGTCAAGCGATGCTTATAAAAAGGCTTGGGGGAACAACCAGGATGGGGTGATCGCCAGCCAGCCGGCTCGTGTGATGGATGAACGTGAGCAGATGGCCATCAGCGGGGGGTTTATCCGCAGGTGGGCTCAACTCTCCATCCATCTCTGTACATAGATCTACAATGCCTAGAATACGCTGCCAGAGGTGGGGATGGGGGGGGGGGGAGTGGAGTGGTGGTGGGGGAAGATATGGCCATCCTGTTTAAGTGACTTTTCGGTAGCCACATGGACATGCATGGAATGGAGGGGTATTGATCACATGCCGGCTCATAAGAGTTGGAGAAATAAGGAACTGCTGGTAGAGAGACACAAAATGGTGAAGGTTTCAGTTGCAGTTTAGTTTATTGTCACGTGTACCGAGGTACAGTGAAAAGCATTTGGACAATAGACAATAGACAATAGGTGCAGGAGTAATCCATACGGCCCATCGAACCAGCACCGCCATTCAATGTGATCATGGCTGATCATCCCCAATCAGTACCCCGTTCCTGCCCTCTCCCCATATCCCCTGACTCCGCTATCTTAAAGAGCCCTATCTAGCTCTCACTTGAAAGTATCCAGAGAACCTGCCGCCATCACCCTCTGAGGCAGAGAATTCCATAGACTCACAACTCAGTGTGTGGGAAAATGTTTCCTCAACTCTGTTCTAAATGGCTTACCCCTTATTTTGGACTCCCCCAACATCGGGAACATGTTTCCTGCCTCTTGCTTCCCCAAACCCTTAATAATCTTATATGTTTCAATAAGATTCCCTCTTATCCTTCTAAATCCGTATACAAGCCCAGCCACTCCATTCTCTCAGCATATGACAGTCCCGCCATACCGGGAATTAACCTTGTGAAGCTTTTGGTACGTGCTAACCAGTCAACAGAAAGACAAGCTTACAGTCAAGCCATTTACAGTGTATAGATACATGATAATGGAATAATGTTTAGTGCAAGGTAAAGCCAGCAAAGTCCGATCAAAGTTAGTCTGAGGGTCCCCAATAAGGTAGATAGTAGATTATGAATAACTCAGCGGGTCAGGCAGCACCTCTGGAGAGAAGGAATAGGTAACGTTTCAGGTTGGAATCTTCTACAGATTCCTTCTCCAGAGATGCTGCCTGACCCGCTGAGTGCTGAGTTACTCCAGCATTTTGTGTAAGAAGGAACTGCAGATGCTGGAAAAATCTGAAGAAGGGTCTCGACCCGAAACGTCGCCTATTCCTTCGCTCCATAGATGCGGTCTCACCCGCTGAGTTTCTCCAGCATTTTTGACTGCCAGCATTTTGTGTCTATCTTTGGTATAAACCAGCATCTGCAGTTCCTTCCAATACAGATTCACAGTGAAAAGCTTTTGTTGCGTGTTATCCAATCGTTGGAAAGACTATCGATGATTGCAGTCGAGCCTCCCGCAGTGTACAGATACAGGATGAAGGGAATGAGAGCCATTTCTTGGACTCCTCGCTTCCATTTTCGGAGAGGAGTTGGGATGTTAATTTTAACTTCAGTGTTGTCCGGTGAACATGAAAGCACCCAATGCGAGTGAGCAATACCCTTACAGAGATCTTCTTCTGGCACAGAGTCACGGATGATGCCCGGGAAAATGAGATGGATGATAATCTGGAGCAAGTCGGTGGCATCATTGGCAACCTTCGCCACATGGCACTGGACATGGGCAACGAGATTGATACACAAAATCGCCAGGTCGACAGGATCATGGAGAAGGTAAGACCACCGGCAAAATCGGTCTTTTCAGAACTGGTCATTTAAGAATGGTGCATTCTCCACGGCCAGTAGTGACTACTTCAGAATCGGGCAGCTTACAACCCCCGCCTCTTCGTTGAACACCTCCGCTCACCTACCTGATCTCCCGGTGGCCCAGCACTTCAACTCCCCCTGCCATTCCCAATCTGATCTTTCTGTCCTGGGCCTCCTCCATTGTCAGAGTGAGGCCCAGCGAAAATTGGAGGAACAGCACCTCATATTTCGCTTGGGTAGTTTACACCCCAGCGGTATGAACATTGACTTCTCTAACTTCAGATAGCCCTTGCTTTCTCCCTCCTTCCCCTCCCCTTCCCAGCTCTCCCACTAGTCCTACTGTCTCCGCCTGCTTTCCATCTTTGTCCCTCCCCTGCCCCCGACATCAGTCTGAAGAAGGGTCTCGACCCGGAACATCGCCCATTCCTTCTCTCCATAGATGCTGCCTGACCCGCTGAGTTACTCCAGCATTTTGTGTCTACCCAGCGGTATGAATATTGATTTCTCTAACTACAAGTGACCCCTGCATTCCCTCTCTCTCTGCCCCTCCCCATTCTAGTGCTCCGACTGGTTTCACTGTCCTCTTGATTAATTTTACTGATTGTACGCCTCCTTGTCACCTTCCCCTCAGCCAACAATGACCCATTCTACATTTCCTTACCATCGGCTGCTGGGATCTGTTGGTTTCACACCTTACACTTCCCTATCTCTGGACTCCCTCTCCCCTGACTCAGTGTCGCTACCCGAAACGTCACCCATTCTTTCTCTCCAAAGATGCCGCCTGTCCCGCTGAGTTACTCCAGCATTTTATGTCTGTCTTCGGTGTAAACCAGCATCTGTAGTTCCTTCCTACACGCTTCAGAATTATTGTTGCGTTTAGACTTTAGGCTTTAGAGATACAGCGCGGAAACAGGCCATTCGGCCCATTGGGTCCGCGCCGACCAGCGATCACCCCTGCACTAGTACTATCCTACACACTAGGGACAATTAAAAATGTATGCCAAAGCCAATTAACCTACAAACCTGATAGACACAAAATGCTCAGCGGGTCAGGCAGCATCTCTGGAGAAAAGGAATGGGTGCCTACAAACCTGTACGTCATTGGAATGCAGGAGGAAACCAGAGGACCTGGAGAAAATCCATGCAAAGGTTCAAAGGTTCAAAGGTCAGTTTATTGTCACGTGTACCAATTAAAGTACAGTGAACCTCGACTCAGGTCATGGGGAGAACATACAAACTCCGTACAGACAGCACCCGTAGTCAGGATCGAACCTGGGTTCCTGGTGCTTTGATGCAGCAACTCTACCACTGTGCCACCGTTCTTATGTATTTTAGTGAATTTAAGAAACCATTTTCAGTTCAATTTTTGTTAGAGATACAGCGCGGAGACAGGCCCTTCGGCCCACCGGGTCCGCGTGGACCAGCGATCCCCCCACATTAACACTATCCTACACACACAAGGGACAATTTTTACATTTACCAAGCCAATTAACCTACAAACCTGCACATCCTTGGAGTGTGGGAGGATACCGAAGATCTCGGAGAAAACCCACCCAGGTCACGGGGAGAACGTACAAACTCAGTTCGGACAGCACCTGTGGCCAGGATCGAACCCCAGGTCTCTGGCAAAGACGTACAGATTTGTAGGTTAATTGGCTTGGTATAGGTGTAAATTGTCCCTAGTGTGTGTCGGATAGTGTTAGTGTGCGGGGATCGCTGGTTGCTGCGGATCGGTGGGCCGAACTGGGCCCGCTTCCGTGCTTTATCTCTGAGCCAAACTAAACAAAACTAAAATGCTTTCAATTAGAACATAGAATATAAAAGAGAACAGCAGAAGAACGGGCCCTTCGGCCCACAATGTCTGTGCTGAACATGATTCCAAATTAAACTAACCCCTCCTAACTGCATGTAATCCACATCTCTCCATTCTCTGCACATCCATGTACCTATCTAAAACAATCTTCAATGTCCAGGCACCCAACCCCACCCTCCCTCCCCCCCAACCACCCCCACCCACCCCACACCGCCTTTCCACTGTGTAAAACACATCTCCTTTAAACGCTCCTCTCTCACAGTAAAGCCTTGCCCGCTAGTCTTTGACATTTCCACCCTGGGGGAAAAAGGTTCTGACTGTCTACCTTGTCTATGCCTCTCATAATTTTATATACAGTACTTTTACCAAGTTGCCCCTCCCCCCCGATCACTGATGAACTAGCTTTCACTCTCAGCAAACGTCTTGCGATTTAGTCACACAGTGCTGGAGTCACTCAGCGGGTCAGGCAACATCTCTGAAGAGCATGGATAGGTGCCGTTTCGGGTCGAGTCCCTTCTTCAGACTGATGAAGGTCCCCGACCAGAAATGTCACCTATCCATGTTCTCCAGAGACGCTGCCTGGTCCTCTGAGTCACGCCAGCAATTTGTTGTTTTCTTTGTAGAAACCTGGATCTGCAGTAGCTTGTATCTCATCTAGCGGTGGAGCTGTAGAAGAGGTCCCATCCCGTTGGGAATTTCAAAATTGGTTGAGGCGATCATAACAAAAACAACACCTTGTGGCAAATCCCTGTTGTCAGACTGAATCCCGAGGGACATCAGAGTTTGTAGCCTATGCAACCAGTACCTTTCACGTGCAAAAAAGTTTGCAAATAAATGGTTTTTAACCTATTTGTACTCATGGCTAATCAGCACAAGTGGTTTGAAAATCTGCAAACTGTATATTTTCAGCTGCTATGCTTAAGTTTAGTTTGGTTTTAGGGCCTGTCCCACTTATGCGATATTTTCGGCGATAGTCATAGTCGCAGCAGGTCGCCGAAAATTTTCAACACGTAGAAACATAGAAAATAGGTGCAGGAGTAGGCCATTCGGCCCTTCGAGCCTGCACCGCCATTCAATATGATCATGGCTGATCATCCAACTCAGTATCCTGTACCTGCCTTCTCTCCATACCCCCTGATCCCTTTAGCCACAAGGGCCACATCTAACTCCCTCTTAAATATAGCCAATGAACTGGCCTCAACTACCTTCCAGCAGCGACCAGAAAAAGATACGACTCTTTGGGCGACGACTCACCACCAAACAAGCGTCATCCCACGACATGTCGTGAGTAGTGTCCCAAAGAGACGTAGCTTTTTCTGGTCGACGGAACACTGCTGGATTTTCAACGTGTTGAAAATTTTCGGCCATCTGCTGCGACCATGACGGCTGCCGACAAGTCACCAAAAAAAATCGCCAAAAAAAAACAGGTTTGATCCTGTCTACGGGTGCTTGTCTGTATGTTCTCACCGTGACCAGAGTGTGTTTTCTCCGAGATCTTCGATTTCCTCCCACACTCCAAAGACGTACAGGGGTTTGTAGGTTAATTGCCTTGGTATAAAATATTTTAAAAAATGATCCCTAGTGTGTGTAGGATAGTGTTAATGTGCAGGGATCACTGGTCGGTGCGGACTCAGTGGGCCGCAGGGCCTGCTTCCGCGCTGTATCTCTAAACTAAACTAAACTAAACTAAACTAAACTAAACTAAACTAAACTAAACTAAACTAAACCAAACACTCTCACAGTTTATTAAAATCCACTGTTCTTTTTCTCCAAGTTGCTCATACCAGTATCCAGGAGATTCATTTAATCTGTGGTGACTTCAGGGAACTCCTGATGGAACAGATGTGTGCAGATGTTTCAATGTTCCTTCTCTGAAAGCAAAGGGTTCCTGGAAACAGTGAAACGTCTGTTCACCTCTGTTGCATTGGGGCCAAAAATATGTGCCAACTCCCTGGAATCATACGCGCATGTTACTCCAGTGTGATTGATCTCGGCGGCTCATCTTGTATTGGCATTTAAAGTTTTAGTTTAGATTAGTTTAGTTTAGAGATACAGCGCGGAAACAGGCCTTTCGACCCATCGAGTCTGCGCCGACCAGCGATCCCCGCACACTAACACTATTCTACACACACTAGGGACAATTGACACCTACACCAAGCCAATTAAGCTGGAGTGTGGAAGGAAACCGAAGATCTCGGAGAAAACCCACGTGGTCACGGGGAGAACGTACAAACTCCGTACAGACAGCACCCGCAGTCGGGATTGAACCCAGGTCTCTGTAAGGCAGCAACTCTACCGCTGCGCCACCGTGCTGCCCTCAAAAGCATTTACATTCTGTTAATTCAAGACTTAATTTCTGATGCTTACTGGAGAATTGGGTTTAGTTGTTAAAGATACAGCGTGGAAACAGGACTTCCGGCCCACCGTGTCCATGCCGACCATCGGTCACCCATTCACACTAGTTCTATGTTATTCCATTTGTGCTCTGTACACACCAGGGACTATTTACAGAATCCAATTAACCTACAAATCCGCACTTCTTTGGGATGTGGGAGAAAATGGTGGCACGGTGGCACAGCAGTGGAGTTGCTGCCTCACAGCGCCAGTGACCCCCGGTCAATCCTGACTACGGGTGCTGTCTGTATGGAGTTTGCACGTTCTCCCCATCATAAGTTAGATCGTTTAGTTTAGTTTATCATCATGTATACCGAGGTACAGTGAAAATCTTTTGTAGCGTGCTAATCAGTCAGCGGAAAGACAATACATATAACATATAACAATTACAGCACGGAAACAGGCCATCTCGGCCCTACAAGTCCGTGCCGAACAACTTTTTTCCCTTAGTCCCACCTGCCTGCACTCATACCATAACCCTCCATTCCCTTCTCATCCACATGCCTATCCAATTTATTTTTAAATGATACCAACGAACCTGCCTCCACCACTTCCACTGGAAGCTCATTCCACACCGCTACCACTCTCTGAGTAAAGAAGTTCCCCCTCATGTTACCCCTAAACTTCTGTCCCTTAATTCTGAAGTCATGTCCTGTTGTTTGAATCTTCCCTATTCTCAAAGGGAAAAGCTGATCCACATCAACTCTGTCTATCCCTCTCATCATTTTAAAGACCTCTATCATGTCCCCCCTTAACCTTCTGCGCTCCAGAGAATAAAGACCTAACTTATTCAACCTTTCTCTGTAACTTAGTTGTTGAAACCCAGGCAACATTCTAGTAAATACGTGATTGTAATCGAGCCATTCACAGTGTACAGATACAGGATAAAGGGAATTTGTAAGGATGATTAGTACAGGTGTCAAATATAACCATATAACCATATAACAATTACAGCACAGAAACAGGCCATCTCGGCCCTTCAAGTCCGTGCCGAACACTTATTTTCCCCTAGTCCCATCTACCTGCACTCAGACCATAACCCTCCATTCCTTTCCCATCCATACACCAATACTATGGGGAGAAGGCAGGAGAATGGGGTTGAGAGAGAAAGATAGATCAGCCATGATTGAATGGTGAAGTAGACTTAATGGGCTGAATGACCTAATTCTACTCCTATGAGTAAATAAATTATAAATGTACTGAGAATTAATGGTATTTTCTGTCAGTGGTATGTAGTTCAACTTCAGTATGAATTATATCCATTGGTGTCTCGACATGATGGGCCGAAGGGCCTGTGTACGCACTGTCTCTCCAAACTAAACTAAACTCAACTATAAACTAAACTAAACTAGTTTGTAGGAAGGAACTGCAGATGCTGGTTTAAACCGAAGATAAACACAAAATGCTGGAGTAACTCAGCGGGTCAGGCAGCATCTCTGGAGAAAAGGAATAAGTGGCGTTTCGGGTCGAGGCCCTTCTTCAGACTGAGAGTCAAGGGAAGGGAACGAGAGATATAGATGGTGATGTAGAGAGATACGGAACAAACGTATGTAGGATATGTAAAAAAGTGACAATGATAAAGAAAACAGGCCCTTGTTAGCTATGGGCCAGGTGAAAATGAGTTACAGACAACGAGACAATGAATCACCCATTCCTTCTCTCCAGAGATGCTGCCTGACCCGCTGAGTTACTCCAGCTTTTTTGTGTCTATCTTTGGTTTAAACCAGCATCTGCAGTTCCTTCCGAGTCAAAAGGAGAGGAGTGAGCTGTGAAGCCAGAGGGAGGGACATAGGTGGAAGGGGTGTGTGGGATGGAACTGCAGTTGCTGTTTTAAGCCGAAAACAGACACAAAAAGTTGGAGTTTAACTGAGCGGGTCAGGCAGCATCTCTGGAGAGAAGGAATGGGTGATGTTTCGGGTCACGACCCTTCTACAGGAAGGGGGATGGGGGGGAAAGGGTGTGCGGAAGAAATTAATGTGGAGGGAAATAAAAATAAAAACGAAAAGTTACAGACTCCGCAGGTTTGCTTTAAGTGACTTTATTGCATGATATCATGGAGAGATGGCTGCAGTAAACTGCTCACCACTTCTCTGACATCACAGCAGAATTAGCTGGCAGTTATACTGTGCAGTAAATAACTTTTGTTTACTTGTTAGATACAGCTATACGAAAATATACTATCTACCACATGGGTGCTATCTAACACAATACAAAGGCCTCTTGACATTGTTCTATCTCATCTTTCAGGTGGCCCACGCCACCATCCCCATTCCGAGCCAATCATAAGCCTCCCATTTACTGCAACGTATCTGCGCCACTAGCAGTAGGGGGCGCTGGTGACCTACTGTAACCTCTCAGAGAAAATTAAACAAGCTTTGTTATCTCCTTTTATTTACATTTAATTTACATTTACCATCCACCCCTCATCACGTTCCTAGACCGGAGGTAATACGTCTAATCTACTTTGCCGTTTCCAGTGGATTCTCTTCCACACCTGGACGTGAGAGATTTCCAATGGTCACCTCCCAATACACCCCTTTCGTTACCTTGTTCAATTTCAATCAAAATTAAATAAAGACGGATGTTAAATTTTCTTCCACAGTGTGCGGGATAGTGGGCAAAATGTGTGAGCACCCGGGATGGGGCAGGGTGGGGGTGGTGGGAATTAAAAGTGCAACATTCTTCAAGACTTGTGTCTGATTTGTACCCTCCACAAAGCTAACGCGTGTGTTGATCTCGTTTTGTTTTGTTACATCCTAGGCCGAGTCCAATAAAACCAGGATTGACGAGGCCAACCAGCGTGCAACAAAAATGTTGGGAAGCGGCTAGGGTCGCCTGTGGGAGAGTCATCGTCCTCTGGCCCGGTTGGGAAAGCTGCGTACAACTTGATTTTATTGTGGTGTTTACTGATTAGATTTGCCCACATGCACATATCGAACCCAGTGTAAAAGTTGCCCTGTCCAAGCTTGCCAAACTCTGAACCAGACTACATGCTATTTATTTATTTATTACTAGATGAACCTTATTCCAAAGGATGGGTGTCGTGCTGGATTCATGGTTTTATCTCCCTAGTGACCTTTACAAAACATTTTTCTGTTCAACGTAAACAAAGTTTGCTTGGTTAGATAGCAATGCTAGAAAGGCTATTTTTGTTCTAAAATGGCAGACTGTACAGTATTGTCGTTCAAAATGGTGTCACTACACACAGCTACTGCCATGTTCCTAGGGTATTGTGATGGTAAAAGACCATGTAGTTTAAAACAATGTTGTCATATTTATTTCACACAGCCATTCTAAGTCAACGTCGAGGAGCTGTGGTGTATGTAACTGTATTCGTCCTTCCACTGAGGTGATGATATATATGCATGAAATTAACTTTCAGCCCTTCTGCTAAATGATCTTCACATTGGTGGTGACGCCTTGCTAGAGCATGCTCAGTATTGGGACACAGTTGACACCTGGTGATATTTACAAGTCTACAGTGGTGCCATGTTTTATGTCCTAGCAACAAAAAACTTGGTGTAAAATTAGGATAAAGCATTTACTAAATGAGCAATGTGTGCGACGAATTTGCAGATCGATCTTCATCAGTAAATGTCAACTCGATGCTAAAGTGGTGGATGCTAATGGGGAAGTGGTCAAATTCAGCCATGAGCTTTAGATACTGCTAATAATGCCCCTGTCCCACTTAGGAAACCTGAACGGAAACCTCTGGAGACTTTGCGCCCCACCCAAGGTTTCCGTGCGGTTCCCGGATGTTGCAGGTGGTTGCCGGAGGTTGCAGGTAGTGGAAGCAGGTAGGGAGACTGACAAAAACCTCCGGGAACCGCACGGAAACCTTGGGTGGGGCGCAAAGCCTCCAGAGGTTTCCGTTCAGGTTTCCTAAGTGGGACAGGGGGCATAAAGGGGCTGTCCCACTTTTCCGAGTTCCTCGCAAATTCTCCAGAGTTTTTCCCTTGATTCAAACTCGGAGATGCCAGTCGTTGGTACTCGGGGCTATTTTATTTACTCGTGGACATTTTCCAACATGCTGAAAAAACGTCCCGACTTACCCGATGCCCCGAGTACCCACGGCTGGCATTACGAGCCGCTACGAAATATCTACGGACTCCTATGGCCTCCTACGGACTCGCTGCGGACGTTCCCCGAGTTTGAATCAAGGGGAAAACTCGGGAGAATTCGTGAGTAACTCGGGAAAGTGGGACAGGGGCTTAATTGTGATTTCACTTGTTGAGGGAAAGACTGCACTAATAGAGATAAACAGTTGTGTAAATAGGTCTGAATATTTATGAAAGATATGAAGTAGTTTTTATAAAGAAATTGTATTTTCTTTGTTTTGACCGTGTGTGATTTGTATAAGTTCCTTGTTGCTTATGTAATAGAGCTCAGCGCAGCAAATGCCTGGACTGTGCAGTCATTAAAAGAGTCAAATCAAGTCGTAAAATTATTCTGGACAAAAATGTGATGTAACATGGAATTTCTTCTGCCTTCTGTCAGACCGTGAAGTAGTAACTGTTTTATAGTTAGTTAAAATAATAAAAAATTATGAAACTTATGTTATACGCAGTTTAGTTTATTGTCACCACCATGCGATATTCCATTGCTCTAGGTGTCAGCTGCTCTACATCGGTGAGACCAAGCGTAGGCTTGGCGATAGCTTCGCCCAACACCTCCGCTCAGTTCGCAATAACCAACCTGATCTCCCGGTGGCCCAGCACCTCAACTCCCCCTCCCATTGCGAATCCGACCTTTCTGCCCTGGGCCTCCTCCATGGCCAGAGTGGGTCCCACCGTAAATCGGAGGAGCAGCACCTCATATTTCGCTTGGGTAGTTTACACCACAGCGGTATGAACATTGACCTCCAATTTCAGGTAGTCCCTGCTTTCCCCCTCCTTCCCTTCCCCTTCCCAGTTCTCCCACAGCCCGCTGTCTCCGCATCTTCCTTTCTTCTTCCCGCCCCCCCCCCCCCCCCCCCGACCCTCAGTCTGAAGAAGGGTTTTGACCCGAAACCCATTCCTTCGCTCCATAGATGCTGCCTCACCCGCTGAGTTTCTCCAGCATTTTTGTCTACATGCGATATTCTCTGATTGGTTGGTGGATAATTCCTTTAGTGCGTTACAATAATGAAACTCGGCTACAAAGCAGACTTTCCTCAGCACCAAGGCTAATGGTTTACTTACAATTTCTGTCGTGAATCGCAAGCACTTATTGAACATAGAAACATAGAAAATAGGTGCAGGAGGAGGCCATTTGGCCCTTCGAGCCAGCACCGCCATTCATTGCAATCATTGCTGATCGTCCCCAATCAATAACCCGTGCCTGCCTGCTCCCCATATCCCTTGATTCCACTAGCTCCTAGAGCTCTATCTAGCTCCCTCTTAAATCCATCCAGTGACTTGGCCTCCACTGCCCTCTGTAGCAGGGAATTCCACAAATTCACAACTCCCTAGGTGAAAAAGTTTTTTCTCACCTCAGTCTTAAATGGCCTCTCCTTTATTCTAAGACTGTGGCCCTGGTTCTGGACTTGCCCAACATTGGGAACATTTTTCCTGCATCAAGCTTGTCCAGTCCTTTTATAATTTTATATGTTTCTATAAGATCCCCCTCATCCTTCTAAACTCTAAGTGAATACAAGCCTAGTTTTTTCAATCTTTCCTCATATGACAGTCCCGCCATCCCAGGGATCAATCTCGTGAACCTACGTTGCACTGCCTCAATCACAAGGATGTCCTTCCTCAAATTAGGAGACCAAAACTGTATGCAATACTCCAGATGTGGTCTTACCAGAGCCCTATACAACTGCAGAAGAAGTTCTTATCAGTATGAACATTACTGCCCAATCTAGGGCTTGTGTTATTTAAAGAGATCCGTCGTTACACACAGATATGCTGGAGAACAAAATGGAAGGAGAGTTGAGTGTGCATTTTGTCTTAGACGAGGGAATTAAATGCAACATCTCCAAGTTTGCGGATGACACAAAGCTGGGTGGCAGTGTGAACTGCGAGGAGGATGCTATGAGGCTGCAGGGTGACTTGCATAGGTTGGGTGAGTGGGCAGATGCGTGGCAGATACAGTATAATGTGGATAAATGTGAGGTTATATGCATTTGGTGACAAGAACAAGAAGGCAGATTATCATCTGAATGGGGGAAAAAGGGAGGTGCAAAGAGACCTGTGTGTCCTTGTACATCAGTCACTGAAAGTAAACATGCATGTACAGCAGGCAGTGAAGAAAGCCTTCATAGCGAGAGGATTTGAGTATAGGAGCAAGGAGGTCCTGCTGCAGTTGTACAGAGCCCTGGTGAGTCCACACCTATAGTATCGTGTGCAGTTTTGGTCTCCTAATTTGAGGAAGGACATTCTTGCTATTGAGGGAGTGCAGTGTAGGTTCACAAGGTTAATTCCCGGGATGGCGGGACTGTCATTTGATAAAAAGAATGAGCGACTGGGCTTGTACTCACTGGAATTTAGAAAGATTAGAGGGGGTCTTATTGAAACATATAAAATTCTTAAGGGACTGGACAGGCTAGACGCAGGGAAAATGTTCCCCATGTTGGGGGAGTTCAGAACCAGGGGTCACAGTTTAAGAATAAGGGGTAGGCCATTTAGGACTGAGATGAGGAAAAACTTTTTCACCCAGAGAGTTGTGAATCTTTAGAATTCTCCGCCACAGAAGGCAGTGGAGGCCAATTCACTGGATGTTTTCAAGAAAGAGTCAGATTTAGCTCTTGGGGCTAACGGAATCAAGGAATATGGAGAGAAAGCAGTAACGGGGTACTGATTGGGGATGATCAGCCATGATCATATTGATCAGCCATGATCATTTTTCCTGACCACGCGTGCTGTCTGTGCGGAGTTTGCACGTTCTCCCCTTGATCTGCGTGGGTTTCCTCCGGGTGCTCCAGTTTCCTCCCACACTCCAAAGGCGTGCAGGTTTGTAGCTTAATTGGCTTCTGTCGATTGTAAATTGCCCCTGAATCTGGAGGTGTGCGTTTTCAAACTTCTGTTCCTCTTGCCCGATGGGAGAGGGGAGAAGAGGGAGTGACCGGGGTGAGACTGGTCCTTGATTATGCTGCTGGCCTTGCCGAGGCAGCGTGAAGTGGAGATGGAGTCCTTGGAAGAGAATGTGTATAGTAGTGTGTAGAATAGAACTAATGTACAGGGTGATCGCTAGTCGGCGTGAACTTTGTGGGCCGTGGGGCCTGTTAACATGCTGTATCTCTAAAGTGTAAAGACAAATGTAAAGAAAATTGCCGCAATTGGCACTAAAGTTAGCCTGGTGTACAGGTAGGTAGCTCATGAGAGGGAGTGTATGTCTCCCCACAAATATTAGTTAATTTGCTCGAGGGTGGAACGGCACTCCCGTCGGGGCAGCCCAGCTCGAGGGTGGAACGGCACTCCCGTCGGGGCGGCCCAGCTCGAGGGTAACGGCGCTCCCGTGAGGGCGGCCTGGCGCGGGGCTGAGACGCTCACGTGAGGGCGACCCGGCTCGGGGCTGGAACGGTGCTCCGGTGGCTGAGACGGTGTTCTGGCGGCGGCGGCCTGAGTCCGGGGTTCGGCCGCGGGCCAGTGGACGACGTCGTCAACAGCTGCGTCCGCTGGACTGGAGGGCGGCAGCTTCGACCACCCCTGGGCCGCGGTGTTTGAACCGGCCCGTTCGCGGAGCTCGGTGAGCCGCGGGACTGATTTACCATCGCCCGGTGGGGTATCGCCTCAGCGCAGAGGGAGAAGAGGAGGGAAGAGACTGCAGCCCTAAGATTTTTGCCTCCATCACAGTGAGGAGGTGCTTGGTGGACTCACTGTGGTGGATGTTAATTTGTGTTTACTGTCTGTTCTGTTGTCTATTATTGTATTATTGTATGTATGACTGCGGGCACGAAATTTCGTTCAGACTGAAAGGTCTGAATGACAATAAAGGAAATTCATTCATCACTATCAGCAAAGATATGAACGAGAAAAGGATTTGCACTTATAGCCTTTTCATGCATGTGTAACAATTTAAACAATGCACACTCTAACTAGGATCTATGGCGCAGCAGGAGAATTGCAGCATTACAACATTTAGAGCGCCAGAGACCCGGGTTCGATCCCGACTACGGGTGCGGTCTGTACGGAGTTTGTACGTTCTCCCCGTGTCCTGCGTGGGTTTTCTCCAGGTGCTCTGGTCTCCCCCCACACTCACAGGTTTATAGGTTAATTGGTACCAATGTAAATTGTCCGTAGTGTGTGTAGGATAGAGTTAGCGTGCGGGGATCGCTGGTCGGCGCGGACTCGGCGGGCCGAAGGAGCTACTTTCCGCGCGCTGCTTCTCTAAACTAAAACTACACTAGCAAAATGTGACATTACAATTTTCACATGTAAACTCAAGAATGCCACACAAAGACAAGTGACAATTAATTGGGAGTAATAGAATGGCATGGTGAATCATTTCCGATCATTTACCGGGGATTAGCAACCTATTATTAACAGTGAGCAAAATCAATAGGACACGGATCTGACAGCAATGGGTAAAAATATATCTCAATGCAGTTGTTGGTCGACGTTTCCAAAATGAGAATGCACCATTTTTACCACCTACCATTACAAGTAGGGCAGCACGGTGGTGCAGCGGTAGAGTTGCTGCCTTACAGCGCCAGAGACCCGGGTTCGATCCTGGCTACGGGTGCTGTCTGTACGGAGTTTGTACGTTCTCCACGTGACCGCATGGGTTTTCTCCGAGATCTTCGGTTTCCTCCCACACTCCAAAGATGTGCAGGTATGTAGGTCAATTGGCTTGGTATAAATGTAAACATTGTACCTGGAGGAGGATGGGTTTAATGTGTGGGGATCGCTGGTCGGTGTGGACTCGGTGGGTCGAAGGCCTGTTTCTGCACCTGCATCTCTAAACTAAACTAGAACAGAACTATATGCAATACTCCAAATACAGCCTAACCAAAGCCCTATAAAGTTGCTTCATGACTTCCTGACTCTTATGCCCACTTTCCCAACCTGTGAAAACCAGCGCACCAAAAGTGTCTGAAGAAGGGTTTCGGCCCGAAACGTTGCCTATTTCCTTCGCTCCATAGATGCTGCTGCACCCGCTGAGTTTCTCCAGCATTTTTGTCTACCTTCGATTTTCCAGCATCTGCGGTTCCTTCTTGAACACGGCCTTCTTTACCTCTCTAGCTACTGTGTTGCCACCTTCAGAGAATTATGGGCATGGACTCCGAGATCCATCTGGGAGATGCTGGTGTTTTTTTTTAATTTTTTTTAATTTTATTAGAAGTACGGTAAATTACAATAACACACAACACATATATCTTAATACATTTTTTGTACCGCTTCATTTTTTTTTTTTTTTTAAAGCTTTAAGAAAAAGATAGAAGTAAGGAAAGTAAAGAAGGTGCGCAAGAGTTGTGAAGTGCAGGAGAGTGTTGGGAAAAGAAAGCCCCTTAGAAAAGAAGTTAGAGAAGGAAGTAAAGTAAGAAAGTAGACCCTAGAAAAGAAAGAAAAAGAAAGTAAGGACAATCGCTCTATTATAACATTAAACTCCGCAGAAAGACTACCAACCAAGTCTGTTTTTGTTGTTTTATCTCCCAATGCCAGGTCCTGATACCATTTATTTATTTATTTATTTTTAAAATTACTATTGCACCTCATGCTTGTAATAGGAGATGCTGGTGTTAACTAACGATAGACACAAAATGGTGGAGTAACTCAGCGGGACAGGCAGCATCTCTGGATAGAAGGAACGGGTGACGTTTCGTGTCGAGACACTTCTTCAGACTTGCCCCGTGAGTGACTACAGCATTTTGCGTCCATTTTGTACGTCAATACTGTTGCGGTCTTGATTGTAATTATATATATATTTTCCCCTCTATCAATTTGACGTCACAAAGTGCAACGCACTTGCTCAGATTAAGGTCCATCTGTCACTTCTCTGCCCATTTCTGTAGCTGACCTATATCCTGCTGTACACTATGACAGTCTTCTTTATATATATATATATCACAAACAGCAGTTGTCCCAGCACAGATCCAGTTGTCCCAGCACAGACATCTGGCCTGAATATTGTCCTTCAATCACAGCCCTCTACTATCAGTAAGCCAGTTTAATTTAGTTTAATTTAGAGATACAGCGCAGAAACGGGCCCTTCGGCCCACCAAGTCCACGCCAACCAATGTCAACGTTTTAACTGGTTTAATTACTTTCTTTATATTAAAGACCTGTTGAGATATTACGTGTCGGAAGGAACTGCGGATGCTGGTTTAAACTGAAGATAGACACAAAAAGCTGGAGTAACTCAGCGGGATACGCAGCATCTCTGGAGAGAAGGAATGGGTGACGTTTCGGGTCTGAAGAAGGGTCGTGGCCCGAAACGTCACCTATTCCTTCTCTGTTGAGATATTACAACCGGGCACTCAAACTGATACATCCCAGGTGCTGGTGGTGCCCTCTGCTGTTTGAGACCCGACATAACTCCCCAAGTGTTAGTCTGGATGGATGAAACTCGATTTCACATAGCAGATTAAGTCCCTCAGTAGTAGCTTCTCGTGACAGTAATCCCGGCTCACCAGCATTCAGATGCCTCATTAACGATCTACCTCAAGAGTGTTTTATCGTCATATATCCCTTAACGGAACAATGATCGCCAATGATGCCGCCTGTCCCGCTGAGTTACTCCAGCATTTTGTGTCTATCTCCGGTGTAAACCAGCATCTGCAGTTCCTTCCTACACAAGATAAAGTGGATTAAATACTTGAAAATACACTCATACACATAGAAAGATTGAGAGATAGAAAGATTGATTGATTGATAAGATAAATTTACAGATTGATAGATAGTTGATTGGTAGATATTGATTGATAGAAAGAAAGCTTGATCGATTGATCTATTGAATGACAGACAGACACATACAGCTTGGAAATGGGTCCTTCGCCCAACAAGTCCACACCAACCATCGATCACCTATTCACATTAGTTCTACGTTATACTACTTTTTCACCCCCTCTCTACACACTAGGGGCAATTTACAGAGGCCAGTTAACCTACAAACCCGCACGTCTTTGGATGTGGGGGGAAACCTGAGCACGCGGAGAAAACCCACGTGGTCACAGGTAGAAGGTGCATTATCTGTTAGTTGCACTTTATCAGTTTATTTATTCATGTGTTTTGTAATCAATGCCTACTATGTTCTGCTGTAGTCAATGCCTGACTATGTTTCATTGTCCTATCAGGGACACATGACGATAAACTCATTTGAACTTGAACTTGAACTCTACACAGACAGCACCCGAGGTCAGGATCGAACCCGGGCATCTGGCGCTGTGAGGCGGCAGCTCTACCAAATGCACCAGTGTGCCGCCCCTGATTTTGAAGCCATTCTTGCCGGTTTGCAGGAAGAGTCAGTCTGAAGACATCAGGCTGGTAATTGTGGCCATCCTAATGAAAGATTTCATGGTGACCACACTTGTGGAAAGTGCGTTGATCTGCAGGTCGTCTGCAGGGTGGTGGGTGTATGGAACGAGTTGCCAGAGGAGGTAGTTGAGGCAGGAGCTATCCCAATGTTTAAGAAAATGTTAGGCAGGTACATGGATAGGACAGGATTGGAGGGATATGGACCAGGTGGGACTAGTGTAGACGGGGACATGTTGGTCAGTGTGGGCAAGGTGGGTCGAAGGGCCTGTTTCCACTCTCTATCACTCTAGGTCCTGACCGACCAGATGGGAGTGGATCAGGCTGGAGGTGGACCTCTGGGGACAGTGAACCAGATGGGGGGAGGGAGATGAGTCTATGCAAGGGGGAGAGGTGGGGGGGGAGGGGTGAGGGATGAAAGGAGGCATAGGGGAGGTGAACAAAGGCCGTGGGAGACAAGAAAATGAAGGTGGCGGAGGGGGAACCTCATTGAAACTTAGAGAAGAACGAGAGGCATAGATAGAGTGGATGTGGAATGGATGTTTCCACTGGTGGGAGAGTCCAGGACCAGAGGTCATAGCCCCAGAATTAAAGGGCGCTCTTTTAATAAGGAGGTGAGGAGTAACTTCTTTAGTCAGAGGGTAGTTAATCTGTGGAACTCATCAGTGGAGGCCAAGTCAGTGGATATTTTTAAGACAGAAATAGAAAAATTCTTCATTAGAACGGGTGTCAAGGGTTATGAGGATATGGCAGGAAAATGGGATTAAGAGACAGAGAGCAGCCATGATTGGATGGCGCAGTAGACTTGATGGGCCGAATGGCCTAATTCTACTATAACTTGTCATAAGGTCATAGGAGTAGAATTAGACCATTCGTCCCATCAAGTCTACTCCACCATTCAATCATGGCTCATCTATCTTTCCCTCTTAATCCCATTCACCTGCCTTCTCCCCATAACCCCTGACACTCATACTGCAGGAAAAATGGTCCCGATGTTGCAGGAGTCCAAAACCAGGGGTTACAGTTTAAGAATAAGGGGTAGGCCGTTTAGGACTGAGTTGAAGAAAAACGTTTTCACCCAGAGTTGTGAATCTGTGGAATTCTCTGCCACAGAAGGTAGTGGATGCCAATTCACAGGATGTATTCAAGAGAGAGTTAGATTTAGCTCTTAGGGCTAACGGAATCAAGGGATATGGGGAGAAAACAGGAATGGGGGTACTGATTTTGGATGATCAGCCATGTGCTGGCTCAAAGGGCCGAATGGCCTACTCCTGCACCTATTTTCCATGTTTCTACGTTTAATCAGTAAGGTAATAAGGAATAGTTTCTGAATTTGCATTCCTGTTCAGCTCTGCTGACACATAAATCAGACATCAATGCACAATATGTGTGGAAATCTATGTAACTAAAAGTCTCATCTTGACCACTTCCAATTTGCGCTGTATATTGATTTTAGAAAAAAACGCTACCCTATATCGCTATGATTTTTGGCCATCTTACTCACAGTTCTCCTCCGCTGAGGCAGCCCTGGGGATTTTTCCCGATCGATGAAAAATAAAGAAGTTATGAGTGTTTTAAAAATCTTGAGATCGGCTGATTGGTCCTCTCACCTGCCAATCACCATGATGAAGATAACGCCCCTTCCGGGGGGGGGGGGGGAGGGGGCCTATAAAACCCCGGATGCCTGGACAAGAGCCAGTCACTCTGAAAGATCACGAGGGAGAGGCCACAACTGTGATTCTAAGCTGTGAATCAACGGAACTGAGAGTCTGCAATGTACTTGCAATAAATGATTTGTTAGCCCTAAATGGAAATGATATGAAAATGCAATGAGTTGTTTGGCCTGCCCTGTGCTTGAAACTGCAATGGAAATGGAAATGAAAATGGAAATGAAAATGCAATGAGCTGTTTGGCCTTCCCTGTGCTTGAAACTGCAGTAGAAATGGAAATGAAGTGAAAATGCAATGAGCTGTTTGGCCTGCCCTGTGCTTGAAACTGCAATGGAAATGAAATGAAAATGCAATGAGCTGTTTGGCCTGCCCTGTGCTTGAAACCGCAATGGAAATGGAAATGAAAATGAAATGAATATGAAATGAAAATGCAATGAGCTGTTTGGCCTGCCCTGTGCTTGAAACTGCAATGGAAATGGAAATGAAATGAGTTGTTTGGCCTGCCTGAAACCGGCCTAATTTCGGCACAGAAGGCCCCTATTAGCCGAGAAACCAGTCCCTTTTTGCCCAAAATGCTCGTATTTGCCCAGGAGGAGCAGTTTGGCCCAAAAGGCCCATGCCAGGCCAGGAAAAGTCCAGAGAAAGTGCCTTTCACTGAGATTTCACTCAGATTTTCTTTTAAAAGAGCCCCTTCGGCCCATCAGGTCTGCACTAGCCCAGGAGGAGTCCCTTCGGCCCATAAGTAAGTATTCCCCCTGCAAGTATTAAACCTCACCCCACTATTTTTCTCCCTCCCTTCACTGGCTCAGGTCAGGATAGACTTTCCTCCTTCATTGCTGTGATCTGCAGAAAAATATGAAAAATGTTTAAAGTTGATTCTCCACCCTCTCCCCCTTCTCTCTCTCTCTCACAGAGTCTCACCTGTTTTGGGCAGAATTTCTGGCAGTTTCTGAGCTGCCAGCCCACCAGCCCTGAGTGACCGAGCTGCCAGCCCACCAGGCCTGAGTGACCGAGCTGCCTGCCCACCAGGCCTGAGTTACTGAGCTGCCCGCCCACCAGGCTTGAGTGACTGAGCTGCCAGCCCACCAGCCCTGAGTGACCGAGCTGCCAGCCCACCAGGCCTGAGTGACTGAGCTGCCTGCCCACCAGGCCTGAGTTACTGAGCTGCCAGCCCACCAGGCCTGAGTGACTGAGCTGCCAGCCCACCAGGCCCGAGTGACTGAGCTGCCTGCCCACCAGGCCTGAGTGACTGAGCTGCCAGCCCACCAGGCCTGAGTGACTGAGCTGCCAGCACAAGAATCCATTCGACCCACAATGTCCATACTAGCCCTCTGGAAACCAGTCCCTTCGGTCCACATGGAAAAAGACCCTTCTGTTCACTGTGTCCATGCCGACCAGCGATCCCTCATACACTATAGTTCTTTCTTACACATTTGGAACAATTTACAGAAGCCAATTAACCTACAAACCTGGACGTGTTTGGAATGTGGGGAGGATACTGGAGCACCTGGAGAAAACCCACGTGATCACAGGGAAAATGTGCAAACTCCATATAGACAGCACCCGCAGTCAGGATATAAAACCCGCGCGGTCACAGGGAGAACATGAAAACTCCGTACAGACAGCACCCATATTCACGATTGAACCTGGGGGCCTCTGGTGCTGTAAAGCAGCAACTCTACCGCTGTGCCACTGTGCTAAAACGGTATGTCATCTCTTGACACAAAACAGTCGACAGTCTGGTCCAACAAACTTGCATCATAACATTTATTGTTGGACTTGCCGAACAGTTCCAACATTCTCCACTTTAATTTCCTGTACCCACATCTGTAATGTTCGTGTGATAAATGTTCCCACAAAGATCAGTTGCGTAAACAGCCTCTTTCCATCAATTGCCTGAATTCCTCTGAAACGTCTCGTGTTACATTTTGAGCCTGCAATGAGGATGTTGCTGTCGCATAATAAAAGTATAAGTTTACCATTAGCTTACGCGAAAAGAATTGAGGAATTGCATTGTGTTCTGTGATGATCTGTGTGAATTTATCTCATTCTGTGGTTTCCTAATAATAATTCCAGACTTATCATGTTAATGTCACTTCTCATGCGGCCAGCAACTTTTCTCACAGTCTTCTGCTGATTCCCATATTTCACGTGCTGTCTCTGCAAGCCACTGAATTTATTTTACAACATTTGAACCAACAATGTTTAGTTCACTTTTCCACAGATCTTGGCTGAGTCAGTTGCCATTATTCTTGCCTTTAACAATTGTTATTCCCCTGTCCCACTTAGGAAAACCTGAACGGAAACCTCTGGAGACTTTGTGCCCCACCCAAGGTTTCCGTGCGGTTCCAGGAGGTTTTTGTCAGTCTCCCTACCTGCTTCCACTACCTGCAACCTCCGGCAACCACCTGCAACCCCCGGGAACCTCACGGAAACCTTGGGTGGGGCGCAAAGTCTCCAGAGGTTTCCGTTCAGGTTTCCTAAGTGGGACAGGGGCATTACCCTTTGAGTTGTTCTTTCATTCTAGCGATCAATTTTCTGAAGGTATCAAGGGGCTAAAAACCTTTCTTGTTATTACTACCGTTGATTCAAATCATATGGAGGTGATTCCAAACCTGAAATCCGGTGTCAGAGGTTATGGGGAGGAGGCAGGAGAATGGACTTAGGAGGGAGGGATAGATCAGCCATGATTGAATTGCGGAGTAGACTCGATGGGCCGAATGGCCTAATTCCTCTCCTATCACTTATGACCTTATGAAATGTAGAACACAGAACAGTTCAGCACAGGGAACAGGCCATTCGGCCCATAATGTTCACCCAGAGAGTTGTGAATCTGTGGAGTTCTCTGCCTCAGAAGGCAGTGGAGGCCAATTCTCTGGATGCTTTCAAGAGAGAGTTAGATAGAGGCCTCAAAGATAGTGGAGTCAAGGGATATGGGGAGAAGGCAGGAACAAGGTACGGATTGTGGATGATCACATTGAATGGCGGTGCTGACCCGAAGGACCGAATGGCCTACTCCTGCACCTATTGTCTATTGTTTGTGTCGAACATGAGTCCAAGTTACACTGGTCTCATCAGCCTGAACTTGATCCATATCCCTCTATTCCCTGCACTTCCCATATGCCTATCTAAAAGCCTCTTAAACACCATTATCATATCTGCCTCCACCACCACCCCAGGCCATGCGCTCCAGGCTCACAGGACTGACCCTCAGTGCAAAAATGTTTCCTGCACATCTCCATGAAACTTTCCCCCTCTCATATTACTATGCCAACTAGTGTTGGACATTTCCACTTTGGGAAAATGGTTCTGACTGTCTCCCCTAAGATAATTTTAAATACTTCTATCAGGTCTCCCCTCAGCCTCCGATGCTCCAGAGAAAACATCCAAGTTTGTCCAACCCCTCCTGATAGCTAATATCTTCTAATCCAGACACCGTACTTCTGCACTCTCTCCAAATCCTGCTCCATAATGGTTCACATTGCAATGAACCATTCCGCATTTCCTTGACCGTTGTCTGCTTTGATCTGTCGTTTTCACACCTAATCCTTCCATATCTCTAGTCTCCCTCTCCCATGACTCTCAGTCTGAAGAAGGGTCTCGACTGGGAATGTCACCCATTCCTTCTCTCCAGAGATGCCGCCTGTCCCGCTGCGCTACACCAGCACTTTGTGTTTATCTTTGGTGTAAACCAGCATCTGCAGTTCCTTCCTACACATCCTTTCTGTAATGGGGCAACCCAAACTGCACAGAATGCTCCAAGTGCGGCCTAACCAAGTTCCTATAAAGCTGCAACATGACTTCCTGACTCTTATGGTCATCGATGACAGTCAAATGGTTGAAGGGTGTAGAAAGAAGCAAAGGATAGACAGATGCTGGAATTGGAGGTCGGTCTTTCTCAGCAAGCCACTGAATTTATTTTACAACATTTGAACCAACAGGATTACCAGTAAACAGTTAATTTCATAGATAGAGTGGATGTGGAGAGGACGTGTCCACTAGTAGGAGAGTCTTGGACCAGAGAGTATAGCCTCAGAATTAAAGGACGTTCCATTAGGAAGGAGTTGAGGAGGAATTTCTTTAGTCAGAGGGTGGTGAATTGGAGGAATTCATGGCCACAGAAGACTGTGGAGGCCAAGTCAATGGATATTTTTACGGCAGAGATAGATACATGGTGCAGGTGCCGGGGGTTATGGGCAGGAGAATGGGGTTAGGAGGGCGAGATGGATCAGCCATGATGGAATGGTGGAGCAGACCTGATGGGCCGAATGGCCTAATTCTGCTCCTCTCACTTATGAACTTATTATAACACATTCTGATTCACCCTGGTAGCTATTGCTATGATTACAGAGTGATTACAGAGGTCCTCTCACTGACATTGTGTGCCTCGTTGAATCTCCACCCAACAACTGTGCAGAATGAAAGCAAGCGGCACTCTGCAAATGCTCAGAAGCGCTGATGCCAACAGTGACAATGCACTGACCCCAAGCTGAAATCTGCTAATTCCGCAGAGATGGGGGATCACACCGGGATCCTGCCAATCCCTATGGCTCAGTGCCTCGACGTGCAAAGCCCTCTGAGCCATTGTGGAAGCGAGAAGCTCTTAAGCATTTCAACTGAGGTCCAAATACCATTCTGACAACTCGGCCCGGATGCTCATTTAAAAACTGCCACGACAGCTTTGTTGCTTCTGAAGTTGTTTCAAATCTCATAAATCCCTTAGGTCACTCAGGCAGCCAGTCCAATGTTTCTGGATGCTCAAACACTTACAGAGAGTTCCGAACATACTCATTTTGAAAACAAACACACAGTGTCTTGATGACAGGAAGACCTTTAGGTCGGTTAAAATACCAAGTGTTTTGAAGTTAATGGTCTGTTAAGTCAGTGTTTGTGGATACATACAGGTCTCGGCATGCCCCTTTACTGAAGTAATCACTGTTTCATCAGCTAGTCATTCATGAAGTTCAGGTTATAAGTGTGACAAAGCATTTTAACTGAGTTTTTGACCAGTTAGTCCATTTCAAAAGTACACTCATTTCACAGGTGCCAAAGTTTCCCACGGATAGCACACACCTGAAGATTTGTGTGATTATAATGGGATTATTATCTCTCCAAATGTTATTCATAAACAGTCATAGTCATATAGTGTGGAAACAGGCCCTTCGGCCCAACTTGCGCAACCGACCAACATATAGAAACATAGAAAAATAGGTGCAGGAGTAGGCCATTCGGCCCTTCGAGCCTGCACCGCCATTCAATATGAACATGGCTGATCATCCAACTCAGTATCCTGTACCTGCCTTCTCTCCATATCCCCTGATCCCTTTAGCCACAAGGGCCACATCTAACTCCCTCTTAAATATAGCCAATGAACTGGCCTCAACTACCTTCTGTGGCAGCGAGTTCCAGAGATTCACCACTCTCTGTGTGAAAAATGCTTTTCTCATCTCGGTCCCAAAGGATTTCCCCTTTATCCTTAAACTGTGACCCCTTGTCGGGAACAATCTTCCTGCATCTAGCCTGTCCAACCCCTTAAGAATTTTGTAAGTTTCTATAAGATCCCCCCTTAATCTCCTAAATTCTAGCCGAGCCGAGTACTAAATTCTAGTACAAGCCGAGTCTTTCTTCATATGAAAGTCCTGACATCCCAGGAATCAGTCTGGTTCATATGAAAGTCCTGACATCCCAGGAATCAGTCTGGTGCCATATATCACAGCTACACTAGTCCCACCTGCCTGCGTTCGGCCCATATCCCTCCAAATCTGTCCTAACCATGTTTTAGTTTTGAGTTTTAGAGATACAGTACAGAAACGGGCCCTCAGGCCCACCGAGTCCGCGCGGACCAGCGATCCCCCGGGAACACTATCCTGCACCCTCTGGCGACAATTAACATTTTTACCGAAGCCAATTAACCGACAACCCCGATTGTCTTTGTAGCCTGGGAGGAAACCGGAGCTCCCCGGAGAAAACCCACGCAAGTCACAGACAGTACCCGCAGTCAGGATCAAACCCGGGTCTAACTTTTATGCTCCGCCAAGCAGTGGACATTCTAGATAATCATGTATGATTTTTTTTTTAACTCAGCCACCAATTACTCACCCTCAGACAAAGTTCCCACACTTTTTCTGAACTTTGTTAAACTTGCCCCATATAAATCATTTTTTGGAACGCCGCCCTCTGTGTTACAGAAAACAAAACTTTAAAAAACGTGTGGTTGTTATGCGGCCGACAGAAACAAATCCGATAGGATTAAGCATTTTTATAGAAGCAGTCACTTGTGAAGCATAATGCATGTTGGAACACATTTCAAGAAACAAAAGAGCTGAGAGAGGGTTTGTCCACACACCAGCCATTATAGAGTGATACAGCGTGGAAACAGGCCCTTTGGCCCAACCTGCCCACACCGGACAACATGTCACAGAAGGATGAGAGGGTATCTCATTGAAACATATAAGATTATTATGGGTTTGGACACACTAGAGGCAGGAAACATGTTCCCGATGTTGGGGGAGTCCAGAACCAGGGGCCACAGATTAAGAATAAAGGGTAAGCCATTTAGAATGGAGACGAGGAAACAGAGAGTGGTGAGTCTGTGGAATTCTCTGCTCAGAGGGCGTTGGAGGCAGGTTCTCTGGATGCTTTCAAGAGAGAGCTAGATAGGGCTCTTAAAGATAGCGAAGTCAAGGGATACTGATTGGGGATGATCAGCCATGATCACATTGAATGGCGGTGCTGGCTCTACAGGCCGAATGGCCTACTCCTGCACCTATTGTCTATTGATGCCAAGGTCATCTACCCACGCATAAACCACATTCCACCATTCCCTGCATATCTATGTGCCTATCCAAAAGCCTGTTAAAAGCCACTATAGTATCTGCCTCAACCACTAACCCTGGCAGCGCGTTCCAGGCACTCACCACCCTCTCTGTGAAAAAAATTGCCCCACACATCTCCTTTAAACTTTGACCCCCCCCACCTCACTTTAAAGCTGTGCCCTCTAGTATTTCATCTGTTTGAATGTGAACTGTTGCAAACACCAGCTCGATGCCTTTTGATGAACGTGAGCCAATTTAGGATTTAGTGCCTATTAATTCTAGTATTAAGTAAACTTGAATCAAATGGAAAGTGTATAGCCCTCATAGCAATCAATATTGCTGACAAGTTGCAATTTACAAAATTCAGGAAGGTTGTCAGAAAGAGACTCACAATATGCAGTGGGTCATTGATTTATCATGTGCTATTAGAAGATCAATAAATAACAGGCAGCATTTTGTAGATTTTGGCTAGTTAAAAATGTTCCTTTAACAATAATAAGTGCAAACAAGCATCATTTTAGATGCATGGTAGACAAAAATGCTGGAGAAACTCAGCGGGTGAGTCAGCATCTATGGAGAGAAGGAATAGGCGACGTTTTGGGTCGAGGCCCTTCTTCATAAGATACTTTTCGGGTCGAGACCCTTCTTCATAAGATACTTATGAAGAAGGGTCTCGACCCAAAACATTGCCTATTCCTTCCCTCCATAAATGCTGCCTCACCCGCTGAGTTTCTCCAGCAGATAGACACAAATGCTGGAGAAACTCAGCGGGCGAGGCAGCATCTATGGAGCGAAGGAAATAGGCAACGTTTCGGCCTGAAACATTGCCTACTTCTTTTGCTCCATAGATGCTGCCTCACCCGCTGAGTTTCTCCAGCATTTTTGTCTACCTTCGATTTTTCCAGCATCTGCAGTTCTTTCTTAATCATTTTACATGCATTGTGATTGGTCGCACAGCAATTCACCAACTTGTGCAGATGCGCCGTAAAAAGCATTTTTATCGGGATGCACCACAGCTTGCTTTAGGAACAGCTCCATCCAAGACTGCAATAAATCACAGCGAATTGTGGACGTAGCCCAGACCATCACACAAATCTCTTCCATTGACTCCATTTGTACCTCACACTGCCTCGGCAAGGCCAGCAGCCTAATTATGGATGAGTCACACCCTGGCCACTCCCTCTTCTCCCATCGGGTAAAAGGTATAGAAATGTAAAAACACTCACCTCCACATTCAGGAACTGTTTCTTCCCATCTGTTATCAGACAAATTAATCATCTTACCACAGCTGGAGAACAGTCCTGAACTACTATCTACCTCATTGGTGACAATCGGACTATGTTTGATCGGACTTTACTAAACGTTATTCCCTTAACATGTATCTATACACTGTAAATGGCACGATTGTAATCATGTATAATCTTTCCGCTGACTGGTTAGTACACGGCAAAAGCTTTTCACTATACCTCGGTACACGTGACAATAGGGTGATTTCACTAAAGGTCACTGGAGCGTAGATCTGCACCCACGTGACCGAAAATTTTAACTGGAGTACATGCGTCACTTCCGGTACATGTTAGTGAATGGGAAAACACGCACTTTCACACCCGTTAAAAACATCGAAAACGGCCCATTTTTGAGCTGCAATTAACTGTGCCAGTCGGGGTGACCGTGAGGCACAGCTACCTAAATTTACAGTCCAAAAAAAAGATAGAAACTAAGGTAAATTCAAGAGGGAGCTGAAGGTGTAAAAACAGCGGAAGTTGTTAGCGGACATTTGCCGTGGAGATTTAAAGGTCGAAAATATCGGGAATTATCGCGTTTGCTCGCTGCATTTCATCAAAAGTAAGGCATTATTGACTTTTTATCTTTATTCATCTGTTATATGAAAAGTATTAAAAGTTAAAAATCCGTCAGTAAAATTGCAAAATCGCCCATGGTTCTCAGGTGGGTTTTAACATGCAAAATGAAAACGCTTCTGAAGCTCCATTTACCATTAAAATAATCGTAAACTATCAATGCGTTTTGAAATAAATTTTACTGAGATGCAAGCTAAGGAATGGGATAATTGTCAGCTGTTAGTTGGACAAGCAGGACATTTTATTATTTGCCAAAATATATTTCTCAATGTTTCTTGTTTAAAGCTTGCACAATCACCCAAACTACTTATTTATCATCTAATAACAGACAAGCCTGCAGCATGGAATGATGTCAACAATCCTGATTGGGCACCCACTGTGAGCAGGATAGACAATGTGCACAAGAACGCCATCAACTTGCAGAGCTATAGATGCTTGAGCTGCAACCAAATCTGCTTTAATACTCTCTTCTTGTTGCACGTGCATGGCGTTCTTGTGCACATTGTCTATCCTGCTCACAGTGGGTGCCCAATCAGGATTGTTGACATCATTCCATGCTGCAGGCTTGTCTGTTATTAGATGATAAATAAATAAATAAGTAGTTTGGGTGATTGTGCAGGCTTTAAACAAGAAACATTGAGAAATATATTTTGGCAAATAATAAAATGTCCTGCTTTTGTCCAACTAACAGCTGACAATTATCCCATTCCTTAGCTTGCATCTCAGTAAAATTTATTTCAAAACGCATTGATAGTTTACGATTATTTAAATGGTAAATGGAGCTTCAGAAGCGTTTTCATTTTGCATGTTAAAACCCACCTGAGAACCATGGGCGATTTTGTAATTTTACTGATGGATTTTTAACTTTTAATACTTTTCATATAACAAATGAATAAAGATAAAAAGTCAATAATGCCTTACTTTTGATGAAATGCAGCGAGCAAACGCGATAATTCCCGATATTTTCGATCTTTAAATCTCCACGGCAAATGTCCGCTAACAACTTCCGCTGTTTTTACACCTTCAGCTCCCTCTTGAATTTACCTTAGTTTCTATCTTTTTTTTGGACTGTAAATTTAGGTAGCTGTGCCTCACGGTCACCCCGACTGGCACAGTTAATTGCAGCTCAAAAACGGGCCGTTTTCGATGTTTTTAACGGGTGTGAAAGTGCGTGTTTTCCCATTCACTAACATGTACCGGAAGTGACGCATGTACTCCAGTTAAAATTTTCGGTCACGTGGGTGCGGATCTAAGCTCCAGTGACCTTTAGTGAAATCACCCTGTAAACTAGACTGAACTGAACTTCTTACATGTTAAATCATGCTGCGCAAATAGTTTTGTTTTAGAAATATTCCACAATGAAGCTTTCTGCTGACGGGTTAAAGCACAACAAAAGCATTTCACTGTACCTCGGTACATGTGCCAGTAAAATTTGAACATCTTACTGACTAGCTTTAGTATCTTGTATTGGATATACAGCGTGGAAACAGGACCTTCGACCCACCGAGTCCGCACCAACCTGCGATCCCTGTATCACTATTTGTTCTTGTTTATTTTATACCACAGTGGAGTTTCATCCTGACCATTTGCTTCATGGACCATACTTCTATTAAAACTGAACAGGAAGAAGAATGACAGCAGCAGTGATGAACTCAATAATTTTACATTATTTATTATATAATTAAATAAACAATAAATCAATCACCTCGGTACAGTTTGTGGAATCTTGTGTGCAAAATGGCTGCTGTATTTCCCATAGTGACTGTGCTCCAAATCTACTTGTGACTCTGGAGCATCTGGAGATGTTCGAATTTCAAGAAAGGCTCTATATAAACGAACACTCTTAACATTGTTCCAAAACGAATGAACTCGTATTACACATCTCAGACAGTAGAACAAGTCTGAACATTTACCTATAATTGCGCACTCTCAAACATGAAATGCTTTGTTCGTAATTACCAGTCACTTGATTGCCCACATCGATCGCCTCCCAGTCAGAAATAGATATGTTTCAAGAGCCAAAACACTGTCCATTCAAGAGAACAGAATAACAATGATGATGAAAGGGCGGCACAGCCGGTACAGCCGCTGTCTCTCGGAGCCAGAGACCTGGGTTCGATCCTGATCTCGGGTGCTGTCTGTGTGTGGGGTTTGTGCCTTCTCCCTGTGACCGTGTGTGTTTCCTCCGGATCCTCCAGTTTCCTCACATTTTCCAAAAATGTGGGGGTTTGTAGGTTAATTGGCTCCTGTAAATTGCCCACAGTGTGTTGGGAGTGGATGCAAAATTGTGATAACATAGAACTAATGTACGGGTAATCGATGGTCAGCATGGACTTGGTGGGCTGAAGGGCCTGTTTCCATGCTGTATATAAACTAAACTAAAAGACCAAAGACATGTGCTGCTCCCTTGTTGATTTGTGCCTTACATACAGACACACAAGTGGCTGTCATTGCAAACAAAATATCAGAGTCATTATTATGGATAGGAAGGAATTGCAGATGCTGGTTTACACCAAAGATAGTCACAAAATGCTGGAGTAACTCAGCAGGACAGGCAGCATCTCTGGATAGAAGGAATGGGTGACGTTTCGGGTCAAGACTCTTCTTCAGGCTGAGGATCAGGGGAGAAGGAGACAAAGGAAGGGTAATGTGTAAAAAGGAGGCATCAAAAGAGATAAAGTTCAAGGAAAATCTAGAATAGATTATTGTTAGCTAGGAAAAGGTGACAACAAAGCAAAATGATATCGGGGACATTCAGACTGGTTGGAGAACTGGGAAGGGGGAGGGATGGAGCGAGAGGGAAAGCAAGGGTTACTTGAAGTCAATGTTCATACCACTGTGGTGTAAGCTGGACAAGTGAAAATGAGGTGCTGTTCCTCCAATTTGCGCCTGGGCCTCACTATTTTGCAACCGGGAAATCAGGTTGGTTGAGGGGAACTGAACGGATGTGTTCAGCAAAACAATCACCGAGCCTGCGCTTGGTCTCGCCGATATATAGGAGTTCACATCTGGAACAGCGGATACAGTAGATGAGGATGGAGGAGGCGCAAGTGAACCTCTGCCTTACCTGAGTCAAGGGAGGCGGTAGAGGATGAATGTTATTGTGGATGATAGTCCACTATTATCTCAGGAATTTATATGAAAATGTGTGAACAGACTGCCAGCAAAAGCACAAAAGACAAGGAATGCCATCTGCTCAAACATTAAATATCACAATAAAACTAAGGAAATTATTTCACAGATATTTTTGAGATACAGCACGGAAACAGAGTGCATGTCGACCAACTCCCTGTACACTAACACTGTCCTACACACTAGAGACATTTTACAATTTACTAAGCCAATTAACCTACAAACCAGTACGTCTTTGGAGTGTGGGAGGAAACCAGAGCACCCGGAGAAATCCCACGCAGGTTACGGGGAGAATGTACAAACTCCATGCAGATAGCACCCGTAGATAGAACCCGGGGTCTCTGGCGCTGTCAGGCAGCAACTCTACCGCTGCACCACCCGATGGAAAGTGGGCCCCTGATGAAGTGATAGCAAGTGATGGCAAGTGAGCCCCTGTTAAATGATAGCATTGTAGTTGTGGGTGGGCCCCCTTTGTCTCCTGGCAACCAATATTTTTAGACCCAGTCCACCACTGGTGCCACCCAATTGTGATTATAATGAGATTTCAGTCAACCAGTTTTGACCAAGTGATTTTAGATGTTTGAGTGCATAGAATGGCTTGCTAAACGCAGACGATCAAACAATGAAAAAACATTTAAGTTTGGAAACTCTATGAAGACTTCAATCAAACATTAAACAAACACAAGCCACTGATTGGCAGTGAAATCAAAAATTTCCAAGACCAAGTGCAAAATTATTACAGTACATCCCATATGTGTATTCCAATGAACTTGAATCAGTGATCACTGGTAGGTTACTTCCAAATATACCGTTGGTCTATATGTTCCCCGGTATTCTCAGACGAATGAACTTCGTACAAAACTGACAAGGTTTGCCAAATGAACACTGGTAAAATCAGTGACAGAACCATTGGCATGGCAGGCATAAAATATCTTTACACCTTAGCCTCTGATTTCAGTAATGTTTTCAGATACTCCCTTATTTTAAATAGATTAGCTACAAACTCCATTTCCAAACAACTGTTTCTGTTTATTTTACCTGCGTAACACCTAGCTCTTCTCTTATCTCACCCTTGTTGCGACTGGAACAATGATCAAACCCCTGTATTCCACAAATCTTGCATTCGATGCCCTCGCTAACCGCCTTAAACTACATGAAGTAATCTTCATCCGAAAATCCTACATGTGTACATTCTGCATTGGGTCTCGTTCCTCCAACAGGAAAATGGCATTTACCAAATATCACCTTCAAAATCATGCAATTTCTTCGCAGATTAAACATAAATTTCCACTTTTGGTTTGCCTTTAGTTCTCTTCAGTTTTAATTCAAGAGTTTTATTTTCAAATTGGTTGTTTTAACGTTGAGGCTGCTATCCACCCTAAATTAAAACCCCTGCAAATCTAGTTAAGATATTAATGGAATAGGATTAATAATATTAGAATTCTTGATTAAATTATTGATTTATTAAAACCAATTATTAAAAATTCTTTGGGCGACTACTCACGACCATACAGACGTCACGTGTTGACATGTCCCAGGGTAACGCCTGCATGGTCGTGAGTAGTCGCTCAAAGAGATGTACCTTTTTCTGGTCGCCGCTGGATTTTCAACATGTTGAACATTTTCGGCCACCTACTGCGACTATGACGGGTGCCGGCAAGTCGCCGGAAAATAATTGCATAAGTGGGACAGGCCCCTAAAGGGCCTATCCCACTGTACGAGGTAATTCAAGAGTTCTCCCGACTTTCCCCTGATTCGAACTCGGAGAATTACGGTAATAACCGGTAATTACATGTTGAAAAATCTTCACGAGCTTACCACGTTTCCCGAGTACCTGCCGTTAGCGTTACGAGCCGCTAAGAGACGTCCCGAGCTCCGACGTACCCGCTACGTACATTCTAGGTACTTACCACGTGTTTGATTATTTTTTTTAAACTCGGGAGAGCTCTTGAATTACCTCGTACAAGTGGGACAGGCCCTTTAGTGTTTGAACATACAAAATAAGTGCATTAACGCACTATACAACCAGACCATCTAAATGCTAATTCCTGATCCTTGATCTTTGGCAATCAGAGAAATTACTGCATTAAGTTGCGCAGGGAAGGACAAGTATGCATTATTCTTGTTCTGATAGTTATCTACAACTTTGGCAGGGGACCTTTCTAATTTATTATAGCAATGACACTTGGAAGAAAGCTAGACTCGATGTCGAGCACTGAGATGGATTAGAAAACCAGACTTGAATTATAGTCAGGGCATGAAAGCTTAATTCCGATCCTGAATAACATATTGTAACTCAACTATCAAATTAGCTGTTTCTACCGCTACTTGTAAAGCGTTAAGTTTCACAGTGTAGGAGTCGAGTATTAATTGACCAGGGGAGTAATCACTAGGTTTCTCAGGAGGCATTTCCAGGTTTACGATTGTTCTCTTAGTACCTAGAATAGTCCAGTCCAGGTTTTGGTGTGCAGTGTATGATCCACAAACACATCTTGAAAATACCTCAGACCAGTGGCTATTGAGAGGCATATTGGCCAGGACAGACCAACGATGACCATACTTGGCATCAATGAAGTTCTCCCCACCGTCATGCTCCAGTGAAGATGCAGTTCGGTCCAGCGAGCGACAGAAATCATCAGCAACAATTTTATATTGTGCTCGGGAGCAGCACATCTCGGCTAGTTTATCGTCAGTCACACAGTGCACCTGCGGAGAAAGTTCAGCTTACAAAATATTCTACAGTTCTTTAGTCATCGTGCTCCTGATGCTATAAAGTACAACATTCATCAATATTTGCCAAAATTACAATTCATTAAAGATTTCTCCTCTCCCTTGTCTATCTCTTTCTCTGGGTCACACTCCCTCCCTCTCTTTCTTCCCCTTCCAATCATTCTATGTATCTCTTGTTGCACATCCCTGTTGGACAACATCCTTCCTATAACACGGTGCCCAGAACTGAACACAATACTCTAAATGCGGCATCACCAACGTCTTATACAACTGCAACATGATCTCCAAACTTCTATACTCAGCCTGTGTACTCTCCTGTGCCCCTCTCTCTCTGTGCCTCCCCTCACTATTAATTCCTCCCTCTTCCTCCCTCCTAATCACTTTATAACCTTATAATCACTTTCCTTGACTGCTTCAGCCCGTCCCCCTATAGAAACATAGAAAATAGGTGCAGGACTAGGCCATTCGGCCCTTCGAGCCTGCACCGCCATTCGATATGATCATGGCTGATCATCCAACTCAGTATCCTGTACCTGCCTTCTCTACATACCCCCTGATCCCTTTAGCCACAAGGGCCACATCTAACCCTCTTAAATATAGCCAATGAACTGGCCTCAACTACCTTCTGTGGCAGAGAATTCCAGAGATTCACCACTCTCTGTGTGAAAAATGTTTTTCTCATCTCGGTCCTAAAAGACTTCCCCCTTATCCTTAAACTGTGACCCCTTGTTCTGGACTTCCCCAACATCGGGAACAATCTTCCTGCATCTAGCCTGTCCAACCCCTTAAGAATTTTGTAAGTTTCTATAAGATCCCCCCTCAATCTTCTAAATTCTAGCGAGTACAAGCCGTGTCCATCCAGTCTTTCTTCATATGAAAGTCCTGCCATCCCAGGAATCAGTCTGGTGAATCTTCTCTGTACTCCCTTGTCCTCTACCAGTGCATCACTCCATTTCTTTGCCACTCTCACTCTCACTATCCCGTTTAATCTTTGTCCCCCTCTCTCCTTCTCTCTGCCTCATCCACACTCTTTCCCTCCTGTTCTTCCTTCCCTACTCTGTCCATCACTCTCCCTTCAATTCTCGCCTCCCATTTCTTCACCCCTCGTGCACTACTGACAATCTTCCTCTTTCTGTATCTCTCAATCTCACTCTCTATAGTCCTCTGTTAATCTGCCTCCCTCTCTCCTTGTGGCAGCCCCTCCCCATTCATACTCTCCCCATCTCTCTCCCTCACACTCATAAACATGAAGTATTAACTTGGTTCATACATCTCTCTCCATAGATCTTGCCTGATCTGCTGAGCACTTCCAGGACTTTGCTCCCCCCCCTAGATTTCCAGCATCTGCAGTATTTTAGTTGTTGAACAGCGCGGATAATCCTTGGAGTATTAGGCTCTCTTGCAGGGGTTGGGAGATACAGAGGGTGAGATGTTGCTGTCTAACCATTGACAAACAGGATGAAAATCTGACAGGTTTACATTGGCAGATTTCAATCTAAATGTAAATTTGAAAACTTATAATAGAGGAAATCTTGCCACAAGAACACATAACCTTCACAAGTCTTCTGATCTATTCATTACTTTAGTTATATTACTATTCAATACTATGAAAGAGGATATTTGCCTCTCTCTCTCTCTACCATATACAGGGTGGCAGAGCAGCTGCCTTACAGTGCTAGAGACCCGGGTTCGATCCTGACTATGGGCGCTGTCTGTGCGGGTTTTCTCCGGGTGCTCCGGTTTCCTCTCACACTCCTAAAGAAGTACTGGTTTGTAGGTTAATTGGCTTGTGTAAATGTCCCTAGTGTGTAGGATAAAACTAGTGTATGGGTGGTTGATGGTCATCATGGGCTCGTGGGCCGAAGGGCCTGAGTCTACGCTGTATCACTAAACTAAACAATTAACGGAAGGTTTTCAATAATGATCGTTCTGTGGAACAGGGTTAATTGAAAATAAAAGTTGCCTTTAATAAGTTACAAAGAACAAGTACGTACCTTATAGCCAATGTATGTCGCCAGATGACATTCAGTGCAACCTCCTCCAAGTAAAGCATATGGCTCTTTGAGTGCAAGGCGCAAGACACATTCTGCTGATTGACAAACAACCTACAGCAAAGTGGATAAGCAAATGTAAATGTATTACAGGAAATCATGATAGAACTGCCCATTGTAATGACTGCTCTTTATATTAACATTAAGGGTGGCACAGTGGTAGAGTTGCTGCCTTACAGCGTTGCACCCGGGTTCGATCCCGACTACGGGTGCTGTCTGTACGTAGTTTGTGCGTTCACCCCGTGACCAAGTGGGTTTTCTCCGAGATCTTCGGTTTCCTCCCACACTCCAAAGACATACAGGCTCGTCGGTTAATTGGTGTAAAATTGTCCCTAGTGTGTGTCGGATAGCGTTAGTGTGCGGGATGGTTGGTCGGTGCAGACTCGGAGGGCCGAAGGGCCTGTTTCCGCGCTGTATCTCTAAACTTACCTAAAAATTCCATTAAGTACATTTGAACACATAAAATTCCATTAAGTATACCATCTAAATGGCGTCAAGTTGGGAAAAGGGGAAGTACAACGGGATCTGGGGGTCCTTGTTCATCAGTCTATGAAAATAAGCATGCAGGTACAGCAGGTAGTGAAGAAAACGAATGGCATGTTGGCCTTTATAACAAGAGGAATCGAATATAGAAGCATAGAGGTCCTTCTGCAGTTGTACAGAGCCCTAGTGAGACCACACCTGGAGTATTGTGTGCAGTTTTGGTCCCCTAATTTGAGGAAGGACATTCTTGCTATTGAGGGAGTGCAGCGTAGGTTTACAAGGTTAATTCCCGGGATGGCGGAACTGTCATATGCTGAAAGAATGGAGCAGCTGGGCTTGTACACTCTGGAGTTTAGAAGGATGAGAGGTGAACTCATTGAGACATAAAAGATTGTTAAAGGTTTGGACACGCTAGGCAGGAAACATGTTCCCGATGTTGGGGGAGTCCAGAACCAGGGGCCACAGTTTAAGAATAAGGAGTAAGCCATTTAGAATGGAGACGACGAAACACTTTTTCTCACAGAGAGTGGTGAGTCTGTGGAATTCTCTGCCTCGGCGGTGGAGGCAGGTTTCTGGATGCTTTTAAGAGAGAGCTAAATAGGGCTTTTAAAAATAGCGGAGTCAGGGGATATGGGGAGAAGGCAGGAACGGGGTACTAATTGGGGATGATCAGCCATGATCACATTGAATGGCGGTGCTGGCTCGAAGGGCCGAATGGCCCACTCCTGCACCTATTGTCTATTGTCTAAACATTATATAAATTTCATGTTACAAATGTTTAATTCAAATAATGAGATCCAAGTTCCTGCCGAAATGATGTACCATAAAGCACTCTTGAATAGAAAGAGTTCACTGAAACGTCATGTAATTTTAAACTGAGTTTGCAATCTGCTTTGTCTGCAAATTTTTGTGTCAGATTTTATAGCACTGAAACTCTCATTCTAATGTCGGGGCGGGTATGAAGGGTGCTTCACATAGAAAATAAGTCAATATTGAATAGCAATCCATGTTTAATTTGCACATTGTAATGTTCTGAAGAAGCAATGTACACATTTAGTTTAGTTTAGTTTAGAGATACAGAGCGGAAACGGGCCCTTTCGGCCTAGCAAGTTCGCCCCAACCAGCAATCCCCGCACATTAACACATTCCTACACACACTAGGGACCATTTACACTTATACCAAGTATACAAACCCAAGCCAATTAACCTACCCTCCTGTACATCTTTGGAGTGTGGGAGGAAAACGAATATCTCGGAGAAAACCAACGAGGTCACGGGGAGAACATACAAACTCCATAAAGACAACACCCGTAGTCGGGATCAAACCCAGTTCTCCGGCGCTGCAAGCTCTGTTAGACAGCAACTCTACCGTTGCGCCACCCTGACGCCCTTTTTTCAACATTTATCTTCATGCCGCTACTATGAATTAAGCTTCAAGATTTTCAAGTGATTCAATGCAAGGCAAAAAGAAAAATGTGCTTAAGAAGTTGGTGGATTAGAAAATCCTCTCAGATGTTCTTGCATAGGTGCTGCATCATCTGTTACAATGTTTTTCCTTTCTGCAATGCCAACTGATAAATCTGAGATCACTATAAATAGCATGAAATATATTTTTCAATAAGGCTTTTCAAATAAGTACAACTTGGGGGCGGCACAGTGGTAGAGCCGCTGCCTCACAGCGCCAAAAGACCTGGGTTCGATCCTGACCTTGGGTGCAATCTCCTTACCAATGTTGCTGGTTCTCTAACGGTTTCATAGTATGAAAGCAACACACTTATCCTGCAAATAGACACAAAAAGCTGGAGCAACTCAGCGAGTCAGGCAGCATCTCTGGGGAAAAGGAATAGGTTTACGTTTCGGGTCGAAACCCTTCTTCTCAACCCCGAGTTACTCTAGCTTTTCGTGTCCATCTTCAGTATAACCAGTATCTGCAGTTCCTTCCTACACTCTTATTCTGCAACAAATGAAACAAAATTGTTAGTTTCCACTTCATCGGTTTATTGTATGCTAAAACGAACATCTATTATTTAATTTTGTGAAGAGGATCATTTTGTTCTCTTAACGTCTCATCACAATTCAAAATCTAAAATATGCCTGTGGCTTTCTGCTTCTGGTTGAGTGGCCTTTTGGAGAACTGTTGACTGACAATTGGATATAATATTCTCAGCCAGGTCAGGTCAGCATAATACACAGAATTCAACAGGCTTCCGAAAAATGTCACCATCCTTTTTGTTTAAACATCGCAGCTTCATCTCCCATTCGCCATATCAATCAACAATTTTTAAAAATGGTTCCTTTTCTCCTATATTTAACTCTATTATAATAAAAAATGCTTATTGTTAGTCTATATGAGGAGTGGCTCTAAATCCCATCAAACATCCAACTCAGCTAAGTATTCTGCATCCTACATTTTTTTTACATCATCTGCAAATTTTAAAACTCTCCTTTAATCCTCTAATCTAGCTCGTTTGTAGTCGGTGAAAAGTACAGATCTAATCACTAGGCTATGGCATTCTCCATTGTCCCAGCTCAAATAATACACGTTCATAAGTAGTGTGAGATTTCTATTGAATGGAAAAATATAGCACAGAAGCAGACCCTTCGGCACACCAACTTCTACACCGATCACTGATCGCCCGTTTACACTAGTTCTGAATTATCCTACTATCGTATCTACTCTCTACACTCTCGGGGTAATTTAGGGGCCGATTAACCTGCAAACCAACACGTCTTTTGAGATGTGGGAGAAAACCAGAGAACCCGGAGGAAAAGCACGTGGTCACATTGAGAACGTGCAAACTCCACACAGAGAGCACCCGAGGTCAGGATTGAACCCGGTCTCGGCGCTGTGAGGCAGCAGCTCTACCAGCTGAGCCACTGTGCCGCATAATCATTCTTTCATTCACAAATTTTATAAATACTCATTTTTATTAGGCCTCTTTATCAGACTCTAAAAGGGCCAAGTAAGTTTGCTGAAGAACTGAATATGAAGGCTGGAAAGGAATTATAATTACTAATTGCTCATTGATACCCTTTTCACACCTTACCCCTCCTTATCTCTGACTCCCTCTCCCCTGACCCTCACCTCCATCTGAAGAAAAGTCTCAATCTGAAACATCACCTATTCCTTCTATCCAGTGATGCTGCCTGTCCCACTGAGGTACACCTGCATTTTGTGTCTATCTTAGCTATAATATCTCCCTTTCAAAGCATGATAAAAGACATGGAGCTCATCTGGAAGTGATGCATCCTTGCCACTTAGGGAGCTATAGAGCATGGAAACAGGCCCTTCGGTCCAAGTTGCCCACGCCGACCAACATCTTATCCAGTTAACCACTTATGCTCCCTGGTTTCACCTTGTAGGTAGTGACAGCGTGCAAGCCCTGCTGCAGCTCTCGTGCCTGTCTGTGGGCTCCAGCTTGGCTCGAAATAGTTTAGTCCCACTCTTGGTGACCTTCATGAACTCCAACCGGGACTTCTGGTACAGTACCGGATCGCTAGCCTTAAACTTCACAGATCTAGCCCTCAGCAAGTTGCTTGTCCCTTGGTTCACCCAGGGCCTCCAGTTTGGGAAGTCTGAATGCTTTTTGTAAGCACACACCACGTTTGTCCACTCATTTCTTTATGCAGTGGGTGACGACTAAAGGGCCTGTCCCACGAGCATGGGACTCCATGCGGCAAGCACGACCTAAAGCCCGCAGCCTCCTCAACACCGTACGCACGGAGGTTGAGTGAGTGACGTGAAGTTCGAGCGAAGTCCGACGGGCGTACGGCGTCGAGGCGGTACGTATGGCGTCGAGGCGGCTGCAGGCCGGCAGGCCGTTGCCGCGCGGAATTTTTGAACCCGGTCAGTTTTTCGGAACCCCGCGCGATGTCGGGACCGCACAACTCCATATGGCTCCGGCGATCGAAGTGAGACCGGCCCCGCGAGGCCGTAAGGCTCAAGCGACCACGTTAGGTCGCGCTTGCCGCATGCTGGTGGGACCAGCCCTTTAGGTCGCGCTTGCCGCATGGAGTCGCATGCTCGTGGGACAGGCCCTTAAGACTATGCATTCAGGTCCCCTGCGATTCCTGTTAGACAATAGATAATAGGTGCAAGAGTAGGTGCAATCAGTTCCCCGTTTCTACCTTCTCCCCCATATCCCCCAACTCTGCTATCTTTAAGAGCCCTATCTAGCTCTCTCTTGAAAGTGTCCAGAGAACCGCCCTCTGAGGCAGAGAATTCCACAGACTCACAACTCTGTGTGAAAAAGTCTATTGTGTTGGGTCCTCTGGTATGGAAGGAATATGTTGGTATTAAAGAAGATACTTCAAGGTTCAACCTGGTTGACGAGCCCAGCGATGAGGTGGGAAGTGCCCGTTTCACGAGTGTTGATCATTTGCCTGCATTTGGCCCATGTCCCTCTAAAGCCTTCCTGAGCATATATCTGTCCAAATGGTCTTTTAAGAGACATAATTTCTATTTTGACAATTTGCCAACACATCCTTCAATGAATGTTTCACACAATTAATAACAATGCACCTGGAAAATAAAACCGCATTTTTTAGTTTCAAACAACTTGAGATGCTGGTTCACTTTTAGATTCAAAGTTTTGTAGAGAGTTTGCTTTGTTTTTCCTCGATAGTGGAGTCACAGGTAGGTAGGATGGTCAAGACGGCTTTTGGTACATTGGCCTTCATTACTCAGGGTACTGAGTATAGAAGTTGGGATGTGATGTTACAATTGTACAAGACTTTAATGAGTATTTGGAGTATTGTGTTCAGTTTTGGTCACCCTGCTATAAGAAGGACGTTGTTCAGATGGAAAGAGTGCAGAAAAGACTTACGAAGATGTTGCCAGGGATTGAGGGCCTGAGCTATAGGAAGACGCTGGGGAGGCTAGATCTTTATTCCTTGAAGGTCAGGAGGCCAAGGGGCGATCTTATAGAAGGGTATAAGGTCATGAAGGGAATAGATAGGGTAAATGCACAGAGGCTTTTACCCAGAATAGCAGAACCAAGAACCATAGGTTTACGGTGAGAGGGGCAAAATTTAATAGGAACTTGAGGGCAACTTTTTCACACAGAACATGATGCGTATATGGAATGAGCTACCAGAGGAGGTTGTTGAGGCAGGTACTATAATCACATTTCAAAGACTTTGGACAGGTACATTGATAATAAAGATTTAGATGGATAAGGACCAAATGTGGGACGGGTAGATATGGGGCATCTTTGGTTGGCATGGGTAAGCTGGGTCGAAGGGCCTGTTTCTGTGCTGTATGACGCTAAGACTGCTCTTACTGTCAACATTATTTGGGACTGGAAAAAAGCATACAGGTATGGAGAAGATGGATCCTACCTTTAGCTCATTCAGTCCAGCTTCACTTCGATTGCATAGTAACAAGGTACATATAGGCTTGTTTCCATTTGGAAGGAGGTGCAGGAATTGCCGAGAACCACACTTCACAAGTAACAGATTCTTAATGCTGCCGTAGCAGTTGGGGGAAACGGGATGATAGTATGAAGTAATGAGGCGTGCACCTGGTAAATTCAGAGGACAGAAATTATACATTTTAACATTACAAATGGATAGGCCACAAACTAAACAGCTGAGAAATATAACAACTTTTCAGAAAATGCACAATACTTAAAAATACAAGTGTGGAGTAAAATATCAACTACCGAAACACAGACAGTTAATGCTCATGATTAATGATGAACTTTGGTGGTATCAAAGAAAGTGATATTCCAGATTCTGCAATTCTGGATTTAACTGTTTTGATATAAATCAGAAAAACTTTTCTTAAAGATTATACACTATTTCATAACCAACTCAAAATGAATTGGGCTAAGTGCAACAGAGAATAACGGATAGGTTACAAATCATGGAAATCCCAGCGAGTGGTTTTGGGGAGGAAGAGTACAGATGTTGTTATATTCCTTTTGAATCAATAAAGATTTACCGGGTACATAATGGCCCTCACATTATACTGCTCCTTCGACTCCTCCCACTTCCTCCAATTCAAAGATGTAGCCATGTTTACTCGCATGGGCCCCAGCTATGTTAAGTCATTGGTGCAGGCTCTCCTTTGCTCTGTACCTTTAGTTTCTTCCTCCCTGACTCTCGGTCTGATGAAGGACTTCGACTCGAAACATCACCTATTCCTTTTCTCCAATCACTCATCACGCTCGCTCCACTCTTTTAAACCTCGACTCCAACAGCATCGTTGATTACTTTAACTATGCGCTTCTTAATCGCCTCTGATCCATTTACCTTGTATCTGTACACTGTGGATGGCTTGATTATAACCATATAGTCTTTCCACTGACTGAATAGCATGCAATAAAAAGCTTTTCACTTTACCTCGCTACATGTGACAATAAACTAAACTCATGAGATCATAAGGAATAAGAGTAGAATTAGACCATTCGGCCCATTAACCACCATTCAATCGTGGCTGGTCTATCCCTCCTAACCGCATTCTCCTGCCTTCTCCACATAATCTCTGACACATGTACTAATCAACCATCTGTCTCCTCAGATCCTGGTGAACTTCTACCGCTGCACCATCGAGAGCATCCTTACCAACTGTATCACAGTATGGTATGGCAACTGCTCTGTCTCCGACCGGAAGGCATTGCAGAGGGTGGTGAAAATTGCCCAACGCATCACCGGTTCCTCGCTCCCCTCCATTGAGTCTGTCCAAAGCAAGCGTTGTCTGCGGAGGGCGCTCAGCATCGCCAAGGACTGCTCTCACCCCAACCATGGACTGTTTACCCTCCTACCATCCGGGAGGCGCTACAGGTCTCTCCGTTGCCGGACCAGCAGGTCCAGGAACAGCTTCTTCCCGGCGGCTGTCACTCTACTCAACAACGTACCTCGGTGACTGCCAATCACCCCCCCCCCCCGGACACTCCTCCCACAGGAAAAACACTATGTCTGTATATATGCTAATGTAAATATTTATTCAAATCATATGCTATGTCGCTCTTCCGGGAGATGCTAAATGCATTTCGTTGTCTCTGTACTGTACACGGACAATGACAATTAAAGTTGAATCTGAATCTGAATCTATCTACAGTATCTATGCCTTAAAAATATCCATTGATTTGGCCTCCACAGCCTTCTGTGGCAAAGAATTCCACAGATTCACCACCCACATCCTAAATAACTTTCTCCTTATCTCTTTTCTAAAAGAACGTCCTTTAATTCTGAGGATATGACCTCTAATCCTAAACTCTCCCACTAGTGGAAACATCCTCTCCACATCCAATCTATCCAAGCCTTTCACTATTCTGTATGTATCAATGAGGTTCCCTCCTCATTCTTCTCAATTCCAGCGAGTACAGGCCCAGTGCTGACAAATGCTCATCATAGGTTAACCCACTCATTTTTAGGATCATTCTTGTAAACCTCCTCTGGACCCTCTCCAGAGCCAGAACATCCTTCTTCAGATATGGTGCCCAAAATTGCACACAATATTCCAAATGTGGCTTTACCAGTGCCTTATAGAACCTCAGCATTGCATCACTGTTTTTTTACACAAGCCCTCTTAAAATAAATGCTAGCATTGAGTTTGCTTTCTCTACTACTGATTCAACTTGCAGATTAACTTATTGGGAATCCTGCACCAGCACTCCCAAGTCCCTTTGCACCTACGGTTTCTGGATTCTCACCCCATTTAAAAAATAATCTGCCTTTATTCTTTCTACCAAAATGCATGACTCCACACTTTGCTACAGAGTAAAGAGTACAGAGAAGATTTATGAGGATGTTGCCAGGACTAGAGGTCTGAGCTATAGGGAGAGGTTGAGTAGACTGGGTCTCTATTCCTTGGGGTGCAGGATGGTGAGGGGTGATCTTATAGAGGTGTATAAAATCATGAAAGTAATAGATCGGGTAGGTAAGCAAAGTATCTTGCCCAGAATTCAGGAACAGAGGACATAGGTTTAAGGTGAGGGGGAAAAGATTTAATAGGAATCTAAATGAGGTGTAACTTTTACACAAAGGGTGGTCCGTGTATGGAACAAGCTGCCAGAGGACGTAGGTGAGGCTGGGGCAATCCCAACGTGTAAGAAACAGTTAGACAGGTACATGGCTGTTAGCAAAAAGTCGCCGCAATCTTAGTCGAGATCTTGGATAGGACAGGTTTGGAGGGATAAACCAAATGCAGGCAGGTGGGACTAATGTAGCTAGGACATGCTGGTCTGTATGGGCAAGTTGGGCCGAAGGACCTGGTTTTATATTTTGTACGTTTTCACTCGCAAAGAATGAATATGTGCATAACATAACATATTAGCATTGGAAACACTAGGACAACTTGTTACTTGTGGGCGGAGCACCAAGGCAAATTCCTTGTATGTGAATACTTGGCCAATAAACTTACTTACAACCATGCATAGCATTCTAACCTGCCATTTGAATCAGGGGCTCCATTACAGCAAGACCAAGGCGATCTTCCACGATTACATGGTGCTCCTGGAGATACTGTTTAAGAACTGGATGAATTACTTTCTGGCAGACGACGAGATGAACTTGATCACAAACGAGCTGCTTTCCCGTCTTCAGCAGCTGTACAAGTGATTCGTCTTCTGGGCAGAAACCTGACGTCACCTCCCAGTGCCCATCGCCGCTGTCCACGACATCTCCTGACATAGAGACACTGAATACTGCAATCTTAATGCAACCATAAGTCAACTTTGTGGCATCAACTCTCACCGAATGAGATGCAAATATTTCTATGAGGATTCCAGAAAGTATGCAGGAGTCACTAACACTCTGTCCCTCAATGGGAGTAATCAGCATCTTTCCCAAAGACAGGGTATCGCCAATTATTGATGGGATGGTATGAAAGAACGCTTGTAACACTAAGGAGCTGATGTAGTCCGCCTCTTTGATGGTCAACATGCAAGTAGGTTTATTTATCGCCGTGCGAACAAGTGAAAGCAAAGTCTTTATGTTGTTAAAGTCTATTTGTATTCTGCAGCCACAGTCCTCAGATCTTAGATAGTCAGTGCAAATATCCAGAAGATCTTTCTGGATCCTGACAATGTGACTGCTTGGTACATCAAGTTGCTTTGCACTCTCTGTTAAATTGCAGCACAGAATGGTTGCAAATAATCCAGAATCGGTAAATCGAGAAAGGTGATTCAACATTGAAGCTACGAGCAGCTTTAACACAGGATGGGACACAGAGAGGTTACCCAAAAGGACAGAAGAGTGTGATGTGGTTAGAACGTTGCCTCCAACAGCATTATGAATAAGTTTTAATCTACCGAATGGACCATAGCAGGACTCCACAATCCCTCTTAGAGTGGAAAGGGCTTGACAAAGCACATTGTTATTTAAGGGTCCAGAACTGCATGTAGATGATACTTTAGGTGCAATGTAGGCCATTTTTCATTCGGGCAAAAGGTTTAAAGACAGAAGCCTGTGTTGAAGAACAGCTGTTTTATTTCTTGGTGAAAACTAAAGGTTACATACAACATTTAAAATCTGACATAAGCAGAATCCTTGTAGGTCTGCTGCAGAGGCCAGCCATTTAATAAAATAAAATGAAAATTACTAGTCATTTCTCAAAGGAGATTTCATTGTAAACTGAAGTCGAGGAGCAAAATCTGGACAAGACTGTAGAAGATTTATCCCGCACGGCATTTCTGGGGTAATATTTATTCACCATTCTTCTTCTTCAGTTCTAAGCTGGATTGGGTCGATTTTTTCACAAACTTCTGCATCAAATATGTGACTGAATGAATCCCAAATAAAGTCAGTCCTGCCACGAGAAGCCAGTTTTGTCGGAGCCACCTTCTATTCTTCATTCCTCAACCGGGAGTTTGCAATGCAGCAGCTGCAATCCGATTTAACTCTGCCTGTAAATTGGAAAAATGCAGGCCGTCATAATCTGCTTTGTTGAAAAGTTTTCAATTATACAACAGAATCATGCAAGCAATCAGCATTTGGTTCAACACTCCTACACCAGCCTTTTGAACGCATTTCCCCATTTAGTCACACTTCTTTCCTGCCTTTGAAAAAGATCCCACTTTAAGTGAAGGTTTAAGTAGAACTCTGAATATGCCAATCGAGCACTCCAGTTCTGTGTGTGGGATTTCTTTATTTCCCTTCTAGCTCAAATCTCGTTGTACCTACCAAATGTATTGTACATCAGTGGAGCTGCACACTAAATCTCGTTGCACTGACGTGCAATGACAATAAAAGATATATTATTATTATTAAATCTCGTTGTACCTCTGTGCAATGACAATAAAATATATTATTATTATTATTCTGTCAATTAGTTTAAGCTCCAATATAAAGCTATGATATTGTATATTATATGTTAAACTCCCAGCTTTCCATGGTAAGAGTATAGTCCCTTTCTATTTATCAAAAACTTCTCACAATTCTGAATGTATGACCAACATATGCATTATCTAGAAACTTCAGCATTATATTAATCCTCATCCGTCCTAATATCTAGATATAACAAAAGCAATGGTTCATAATGCTGATCCCATCAGCATGACGGGGTGGGAGATTACAATCTTCACGTGGTCTGCCCTGTATCGACTTACGCAATCAACCCGACGTGCACAAACAAATAGATCAAATAGAACAAGTTGACCTACAACTTTAGGCTGCGCACACCACATGCAAGAAGATCAGCATGATTCTCCAATTAGAAAATTACATTCTTCTCAAGATACACCCTTAGAAAGGAGATGAATTCTTCTCAACTACATTCTGCCTCGTATTCCATAATCTGTTCTATAGTCAAATTGCAAAGTACTATATTAATGTATTTTGAAAATTCACGTGCAGTTGTACTAACATCAGCAGCATAAGTAAAATAAATGCGTTAACAAATTCTAGATTTGTGCCCATGGGTTTTCAATTGGAGTAAATCGCTAAAACCTTTTTCAAGCAATTTAACAATTTGTTTAAAGTTGTGAATGTCCAATTTTTTTCATCTCAGTTTTTCTTCTACTATGATGGGCCACATGATCACAGGTACATTTCCTTTCTCTCTCTCTCTCTCTCTCTCTCTCTCGTACTTTTCCTCTCTCACTCTCTCTCGTTCTAGAAGCAGAATAAGGCCACTTGGCCCATCAAGTCTACCCCGCCATTCAATCATGGCTGATCTGCCTTTACCTCTCAACCCCATTCTCTGCCTTCCCCGCATAACACCCGACACCCGTACTAATCAAGAATCTATCAATCTTTACCGTAAAAATATCCTTTGACTTGGTCTCCACAGCCGTCTATGGCAATGAATTCCACAGATTCACCACACTCTCACTAAAGACATTTCTGTTCATCTCCTTTCTAACGGTACATCGTTTTATGCTGAGGCTATGGCCTCACGTACACTCTGTGTGTGCATGGGTATATATGTGTGTCCACACACACACCTAAAGTTTCACTTGAGGCCGTTTAAGACTGAGGTGAGAAAAAACATTTTCACCCAGAGAATTGTGAATTTGTGGAATTCCCTGCCACAGAGGGCAGTGGAGGCCAAATCACTGGATGGATTTAAGAGAGAGTTAGATAGAGCTCTAGGGGCTAGTGGAATCTAGGGATATGGGGAGAAGGCAGGCACGGGTTATTGATTGGGGACGATAAGCCATGATCACAATGAATGGCGGTACTGGCTCGATGGGCCGAATGGCCTCCTCCTGCACCTATTTTCTATGTTTCTATCTGAAAAAGCAAGCAACAACTGGAAAATTAATCTCAGTTATTTCCAAATAAATTTTTCCTACTTCTGTATTATTTTCATCTGTCATAATGTTGGCCGACTGATGTTCATTGAAATATAAATCTTGTGTAACTAATGAAGCATGTTACCTCACAAAGGCAAGTCACTGCTTCCGATCAGGCTGGCTCTCCTGCTGAACGATATGCGTCACATTTCCGGGCTCTGCAACATAGTCTTGGTTTCTGGTCTTGAAAGTTTCACTAGACTTGATGTTGTACCATCCCCAATGAATCAATGCAAGACTTGTTCCCATAACAATTACAAATCTGTAATTCTTCCAAACTGTTTTAAGACTCATGTTGAATTTAAACAATCACCTAGAAATTTAAAAAAAATGGATGAAAATATAAATAGCACCATGCTTAAATCGCAGTAATAAAAATGAACTGCAGATGTTGGTTTGTACCAAAGATTAATGCAAAGTGCTGGAGTAACACAGCGGGTCAGGCAGCATCTCTGGAGAAAATGGATAGGTGGCGCCTTCTTCAGATTCACTTAAAAAGCTGTTAATTACTCAAAAAAATCTGTACTTTAACACAATTTATTTAATATTTTAAACCTACATAAAATGTACAGTATAGAAACAAACATGCTAGCTGAATTATTCCATGCTAATATTTGTACCCGTTAGCACGGTGGCACAGTGTTAAGAGTTGCTTCTTTACAACGCCAGAGACCCAGGTTCGATCCTGACCGCGGGTTCTTGTCTGTAGTGTTTGTATGGTCTCCCCGTGACCTGCATGTGCTTTCTCTGGTAGACACAAAATGCTGGAGTAACTCAGCAGGTCAGCCAGCATCTCTGGAGAAAATGGACAAGTAACGATTTGGGTCAGGAGCCTTCTTCAGATGTCACTTGTTCATTTTCTCCAGAGATGCTGCCTGACCTGCTGAGTTATTTCAGCACTTTGTGCCTATCTCTAGTATAAAGGAACTGCACTTCCTTGTTATTACATTCTTAAAAATTGAAATTTTCTCCTCCCAAACGTAATTGCCTTTTATACCTTTGAACATCCCTCTCATAAAGGTCTATCATTCAGTACACAGCAATATTACACATAGACTATTTTGATATTTCAGTTATCTAGTATAATCTACAGTTCAGACTGGCCTGGATGTTTCTGAACGATATAATTTGTATAGGTACATAAGATGGTCACAAAGGCATATAACCATATAACAATTACAGCATGGAAACAGGCCATCTCGACCCTTCTAGTCCGTGCCGAACGGACTAGAAGTTTTTGTGTCTACCAGAGAAAGCACATGCAGGTCACGGGGAGACCATACAAACACTACAGACAATAACCCGCGGTCAGGATCGAACCTGGGTCTCTGGATGATGTTATCATTAGAGTTAGATTTAGCTCTTAGGGATAAGGGAATCAAGGGATCTGGGGGAAAAGCCAGAACAGGGTACTGATTTTGGATGATCAGCCATGATCATATTGAATGGCGGTGCTTGCTCGAAGGGCCAAATGGCCTACCCCTGCACCGATTTTCTATGTTTCTATTAGTTTAGTTTTATGTGGCGACTATTGCATACCTTGGGAATGCAAGCAAAGAATTTCACTGTGACTTGTCACATGTGACAATAAAGTATTCAATTCAATTCAGTTTATTATTGTCACTTGTGAAACAGTGAAAGGTTTTTGTTGCGTGCTCTCCAGCTGGTGAAAAGACTATACGTGGTTGCAATCATGCCGTCCACAGTGTAGATACAGGAGAAAGGGAATACGTTTAGTGCATGATAAAGTTCAGTAAAGTCTGATTAAACATAGTCCAAGGGTCTCCAATTAGGTAGATAGTAGGCCAGGACTGCTCTCTAGTTGGTGATCGTTGCCTGCTAACAGCTGGGAAGAAACTGTCCCTGAATCTGGAGGTGTGTGTTTTCACACTTCTGTACCTCTTGCCTGATGGGAGAGGGGAGAAGAGGGTTTGACTGGGGTGAGACTCATCCGTGATTATGCTGCTGGCCTTGCCGAGGCAGCGTGAAGTGTAGTTGGGAGTCAATGAAAGGGAGGTTGGTTTGCATGGTGGTCTGGGTTAAGCCGAGCTGGAGCGCAGAATATAACAGCAGGGTGGTTATGACACATCTACATAAGACATTACTTATGCTCTCCCCAAGGCTGTGGCAGAAAGTCCTCCAGGAGACCCAACAGCTCAGGGGGAAGATAACTTTAGGGGTGAATAACATTTACCGGTTCAGGTGAAGCACCTTTCAGACCATTGTAGGTTTCTGTAACCTGCTCTTGACCTCTGAGTGACTCGTGAACACAGACACCAAACTACAAGTACTCCAAACTTCCCGACAGCACTCAGTGTCCCTACACGTCAGAAATGAAAGCAAAGCTGCACCTTAACTCTTCAGCTTGTGCTGTGGGGGTGGGTGCTCACATGCAGTCTTCTTCTTCTTCTTGGGTATGATATGCAAAGCCTAAACTTGTAGGTCAAGGGTAGACATACAGGTCAGGACAGCATCAGTTACTGGGTGGATGGCTTTGATGCCCCCAGGGGAAAGCCTCAGTGGGCAGTCATTCACGATGTGTGGGATGATCTGGTCTGGATGTGCGCAGTCGCATGCAGAGCTGTCTGTCATCCCCCACTTTTGCAGGTGACGGGCTGTTCTTGCATGGAGGGTGCGGATTCTGTTCAGGGTTAGTCATTGCTTGCGATGGAGGTCAAAACCCGGCGGTTTCACTGTGGGGTGACCTCTCCATTGTTAATGTTGGCATCTTTCCAGGCTCTGCGCCACTCAGTCTTGGAGTCAAAGTCTACCAGGGATTTGACTGAAGACCAGAAGGGTTTGCGGGACTTCGGGCGCATATTGGGCAGATTGTTCAAGTCAGCATGGATGGGAAGGTCAGGGTTAGCCTCGATGGTGCACCAATCTTTCAACATCCTCTCCCTTCTGCGTATGCTGGGAGGGGGCGATATGAGAGAGGACAGGGAGCCACTGCAAAGGTGTTGACTTAAGCTTCCCTGTGATGACCCGCACTGCAGAGTTAAGGACAGTGTCAACTCGTTTGGTGTGGCAGCTATTAGCCCAAGCTGTTGAGCAAGACTTAGGGCTAAGCTTGCTCACCAGCAGTGTGAGATCTCACATCGAATAATGAAAAGTACAGCACAGGAATACGCCAGTGGCCCACAAAATCTGTGCCAAACATGATGGCAAGATAAACTAATCTCCTCTGCCTGCACATGATAGATATCTCTCCATATCCATGTGCCAATCTGAAAGGTACTTGTTTGTGAGATGTGGTGACGAGACATTTTGCCAATTGACTTTGGGAACCAGCCCACTCCCTCTACTTCATCCTTCTCCCTCAGGGCCTCACCCCTCTCACCCTCCCATAACCTTCATTCTCACCCTCCCCTACACCCCTCCCTCACCTTCTCATCCTCGCCACTCTCAGTCTCACCCTCCCATAGCCTTCACTCTCCCCTCACCTCTTACTCGCCCCTCACTTCCAAGTCAAGTCAAGTTTATTCGTCACATACGCATACGAGATGTGGGCTGGAATGAAATGAAAAAGTGGCAATGCTTGCGGATTGTGCAAAAAGACTACAAAACAGAATGGAATTACTATATTTGTGGGAGAAGCTCACTACATGATAAGACATTACTTATGCTCTCCCCAAGGCTATGGCAGAAAGGCCCAACAGCTCAGGGGGAAGATAACTTCCTCATCACTCACCTCATAGAAACATAGGAAATAGGTGCAGGAGTAGGCCATTCCACCCTTCGAGCCATCCTTACCACTCTCCCCCTTCACTCTCCCCTCCCCTTCACTCTCCCCTCACTGGCCGGGGGTGGGGATCGAACTCACCCTCACACCCCTCCCTTGTGTCCGGGGGTGGGGATCGAACTCACCCTCACACCCCTCCCTTGTGTCCGGGGGTGGGGATCGAACTCACCTTCACCTTCACCTTCACCTCAAGTGGCGGCGGAGACAGTGACCGGTGACCATTGTGGGCCGGCGGGGTCCTCGCAGCTCCAGGGCCGCCCGCCCCACTGCCGTCACCCTCCTCCTCACTCACACCCCGCGCCCGCCGCCGCTGCAGCATCAGCGATGAGGAGGAGGAGGTGTGTGTGTGTGGACGGGGGACGGTGTGTGTGTGTGTGTCGGGGACGGGATCGCAGCGGGACGGGATCAGGCGGTGAACGGGGCGCCCGCCGTCGCCAGGACCCGGCCGGGCGACCGTTGGTGCGCGCCGCGGCCGTTGGGGATTTGAAAAGTGGAAGCGGGAACGTGGATAGGAACGCGCCGGGCGCTCAGGTGGGTGCGGGGGCGCGCACAGTGTACGGGGGCGCGCACAGTGTACGGGGGGCGCGCACAGTGTACGGGGGGCGCGCACAGTGTACGGGGGCGCGCACAGTGTACGGGGGCGCTCAGGTGGGTACGGGGGCGCGCATAGTGTACGAGGGCGCGCATAGTGTACGGGGACGCGCACAGTGTACGGGGGCGCGCACAGTGTACGAGGGCGCGCACAGTGTACGGGGACGCGCACAGTGTACGGGGACGCGCACAGTGTACGGGGACGCGCATAGTGTACGGGGGCGCGCACAGTGTACGGGGGCCGCTCAGGTGGGTGCGGGGGCGCGCAGAGTGTACGGGGACGCGCATAGTGTACGGGGACGCGCATAGTGTACGGGGACGCGCATAGTGTACGGGGACGCGCATAGTGTACGGGGACGCGCATAGTGTACGGGGGCGCGCACAGTGTACGGGGGGCGCTCAGGTGGGTGTGGGGGCGCGCAGAGTGTACGGGGACGCGCATAGTGTACGGGGACGCGCAGAGTAGGAGGGGGACGCGCATAGTGTACGGGGGCGCGCAGAGTAGGAGGGGGACGCGCATAGTGTACGGGGGCGCGCAGAGTGTACGGGGACGCGCATAGTGTACGGGGACGCGCAGAGTAGGAGGGGGCGCGCATAGTGTACGGGGACGCGCAGGTGGGAGCGGGGGCGCGCATTGGGGATAATAGCAGTGCATTTGACCCCCTGTTCACTTTGTCCCCTTTATTCCCCTTTAACCCCATTCCCCCCTTTCGCCTCCCCCATACTCCGCTTTCCCCTTTCATCCTGCCCCCCTTTTCCCCCCTTTTCACTTTCATTCCCCCTTTCACTCCCTCTTTCCCCTTTTGCCCCCTCCCCCCTTTCTTCTTTTGCTCCTTTTTAAAAATTATTCTGCACTGTGTAACCTCTCCTTCACTCTGTCTTTATATATGAATTTGACTTGATAGCAGTGTGAGGTCTTGGTGCTTTTTTGTGAATTCTGGTGCTGAGACATTTTAGTTTGATTTTGAGATCCAGCATGGAAATAGGCTCTCAGCCTACTGTTTCCATGCAGACCATTGATCACCCATTCATACTAGTTCTATGTTATCCCATTTTCTCATTCATTCCCTACACACTAGGAGAAATTTTACAAAGGCAATCTGGTTCCATCTGCTCATCATCTCCTTTCCATCCTGTTCCACCTATGCGGGCTGGAGCAGTAATACAGTTGCTGCCTTACAGCGCCAGAGACTAGGGTTCGATCTTGACGATAGGTGCTGTCTGTACGGAGTTTGTATGTTGTTCCCGGGACCGCGTGGGTTTCCTCCTGGTGCTCTGGTTTCCTCTCACATTTCAAAGACGTGCAGGTTTGTAAGTTAATTGGCTTCTCTAAAGATCATAAGAGTAAAATTAGGCCATTTGGCCCTTCAAGTCTATTCCACCATTCAATCAAGGCTGATCTATCTCTCCCTTAAAAATATTCCCCTGCCTTCTCACCATAACCTCTGACACCAGTAATAATCAAGACTTTATCTATCTCTGCCTTAAATATATCCCTTAACTTTGCTTCCACAGCGGTCTGTGGCGAAGAATTACACATTCACCACCCTCTGACTAAAAAAATTCCTCCTCATCGCTTTCCTTCCTAAAGAACGTCCTTTAATTCTGAGGCTATGACCTCTAGTCCTAGACTCTCCTACTAGTGGAAACATCCTCTCCACATCCACTCTATCCAAGCCTTTCACTATTCTGTACATTTCAATGAGGCCCTCCCACATTCTTCTAAACTCCCGCGAGTACAGGCCCAGTGGCATCAAACGTTTATCATATGTTAACCTACTCACTCCTGGGATCGTTCTAGTAAACCTCTGCACCCTCTCCAGAGCTAGCACATCCTTCCTCAGATATGGTACCCAATATTCCAAATGCGCCTTATAGAGCCTCAGTGTGTAGGCTGGGCATGTGGGATAATAGAGAACTAGTGTGTGCGGGTGATCGATGATTGATGCGGTCTCAGTGGGCCGAATGGCCTGTTTCTATGCTGTATCTCTAAACTAAATGAAACTAAACAATCACCCAATAGTCTTTATCCCAACTCCCTTGTAGTTCTTTATATCATAGCCAACTTTCCCAATAGGGTCTCAAGTTGTTTACTCCACTGAGTTCTCCCAGTATATCTTATTGTCATAGTTTTGAAATTGTGTGCAGTTTTATAAACAGTGTTTATTTTAATAACCACTCAACTTATTTAATAAGTTGATTTAACTATTCTGATTGCTTAATTCTATTTTGTCGGCATTCTTTGACAACATTACACTTTTTTTCAACCACAAGTTATATTTTTGATGGATGGCAGGCTATAGTTATAAAGTATAACTCTCGACAAGTTGAGACTTGATTGGCCTGATCAACCTGTTTTCAGCACATCATCATAAAAGTCACTGGATGTTCACTGAACCTGGAAATACCATTTCAATACAAACTTAATGTACGATAAGTATTCTTAAGTTTTGCAACATTCTGAGGTTTTCGGATGTCAATATAACAAAATAGTGCATTGCAGCACTCTCCAGGAAAATCTGTAAAGATGATAAAATAAAAAACATTCTGAAATCCAATTGTAAAACCAATTGTTGGTAATATGTTACGTTTTGAGTCAAGGAAAAAGGGGATTAGTGCAGCAATGATCTTTGTTTCATTCCTAATCTACCATGAAATAAGCGAGACCCGGGTTTGAGCCCGACCTCAGGATCTGTCTGTGCGGAGTTTGTGGGATAACGGAGAACTAGTGTGCACGGTTGATCGATGGTCGGTGCGGACTCAGTGGGCCGAAGGGCCTGTTTCTATGCTGTATCTCTAAACTAAACTGCGGCTGCAGGGGCTGTTTCAATAGACAATAGGTGCAGGAGTAGGCCATTTGGCCCTTCGAGCCAGCACCGCCATTCAATGTGATCATGGCTGATCATCCCCAATCAGTACCCCGTTCCTGCCTTCTCCCCAAATCCCCTGACACTGCTATGTTTATGCTGTATCTTTAACCTGAACTAAAGTTTGAGTACTGGTGTTGTATTTGGTTTCCCTGCCTCTAGAATTGGGGAGATGGAAATGCTCCGTATCTAATGTATCTAATTGGAAGTGCAGATATCTGGAAGTTGGTAGGGAATTCATTGCCATGGGCGTTATGATCTTGTAGTTGGCAAAATCCAAAGACAGTAATACTGGAACCTGAGAGAAGTGAGGGAGATTGCTCGATGCCTCTTGTACCTGAATGAACTGTCATTGATTTCAGAAAGGGAAACTGGGCGGAAGTAAAGAAAATGACAAAAGAATAATTAGGACAGAACTTGTAGATTGATGTTGGTTAAAGTTGTATCTTGCCAATGGGCTACTTGACTTTGTCAGTCAGGGAGTTGAGTATAAAAGTCAGGCAGACACAACATGCTGGAGTAACTCAGCGGGACAGGCAGCATCTCTCGAGAGAAGGAATGGATGACTTTTCGGGTCCCGAAACGTCACCCATTCCTTCTCTCCTGAGATGCTGCCTGTCCCGCTGAGTTACTCCAGCATTTTGTGTCTACCTTTGATTTAAAACCAGCATCTGCAGTTCTTTCCGATACATAAAAATCTGGCAGTCGTATTGTAGCTGTATAGAACTTTGGTTAAGTCTCATTTAGACTATGGTGTACTATTCTATTTATGACATTACAGGAAGGATGTGGTGGCATTGGAGAAGGTGCAGAGGAGGCTTACTAGATGTTGCCTGGATAAGAGGATATTAGCGAAAAGGAAAGTGGGACAAACATTTGATTGTGTAGTTTAATTTAGAGATACAGTGCAGAAACAGGCCCTTCGGCCCACCGAGTCCGTACCGACCAGTGATTTCCCCATATACCAGCTCTATCCTACACACTAGGAACAGTTTACAATTTTTACTGAAGCCGATTAAGCTACAATCCTGCACATCTTCGGAGTGTGGGAAGAAACCGGAGCTCCCGGAGAAATCCCACAAAATTATTGGAGAGAATGTACAAACTCTGTACAGACAGTACCTGTAGTCAGGATTGAACCTGGGTCTCTGGCGCTGTAAGACAGCAACTCTACCATGCCGCCCCTATAAGGAAAGGTTGATCAAGCTTTTGATGGTATTCTTCAGAGGGCCAACCTGATAGACGTATATAAACCGAATAGAGGCAGAGTCAGGGTAGATTATAATTTTTCTCCAGGGTGAAAATATCAAATACTTTAAGGTGAGTGGGACAAAATTTAACGGGTATGCGGGACAAGTTTTTTTTAAAATATAGAGTGGTGGGTGTTACTGGAATGTACTGCCAGGGGAAGGGATGGAAGCAGATACGATAGCATCATGCAAGAGGCATTTAGACAGACACATGAACAGGCAAGGATTGGAAGGGTTTCGACCATGTGCAGGCAGATGTGCAGTTTAAATTAGCATCATGGTCAGCAGAGACATGAAAGGTTGAAGGGCCTGTTCTTGAGCTATATTGATCTATGTTCCATTTCATTTTTCATTAATAGTTTTTATTTTTCATTAATAGTTTGCAGTGAATTTTATAGTAAAACATTTAATAAATTAATTGCAGCCCAATTTAATCACCTTTAAAAGAGCTTGGCAGATAATCACAGGCTTTGTGGATCAAAATGGAATGCCTGTTGGTTTTAGTTTGGAATTGTATCAGTCATGTTTGGCGAAGAGTGGGTAATCTGAGTTTATCAGACCTTTAGTGTTTAAGGGCTTTTGATGAACGAGCTGCCTGTCTGGCCATTGATAAGCTTTGAAGCTGGGAAGGGTTAGGATTCTTCACACTTGGCTTCAGATGACTCTGTAAGCCAATGACATTATTAATAGGTTGGTCTGATTCAAGCTGGACAAATGCCCTGTGCTGATGGATATCATGCATTCCAATGTACGGAAAAATAGTTACATGATCCATTAAATATGCATGTTTATAAGGGAATCATGAATACTGCACTAATTATTTAAACTGCTGGCCAAATTCTACCCATAACCTACACACGAGCAAACTTGCAGTTCAGATAGAAAAGATAAAGGCTTTAGATTTGAGTTCAATACTATTTAAGCTAATTATTTTCTTTATTTCCTAATTAAAAATCAGAACAAAAGGACGAGAGTCTTTGATATTCTGTAATTTTTGTGTCGTTTTTGTAATTGGATGTGTGATGTCTCCATTACATATAGCAACTTTTTTTAAAGGTTGACAATGAAGCCAATAATGGCACTGGTTACAAACAAGTCTCCCATGCAGCTTTGAAATAACACTCCAGAAAAGCAAAAAGCGCAGCAGACATTTCAGTTTCTAAATTTTCAAAGACCAGAAATCATTGAATTGATTGACATTTTAAAAGTTTTCAGGGAGAAACAACTTGCACATATATCGTGTCTTTCAAAACTTCTGAGTAACAATTTTTATATGTGTGCCTGTGTTCCACGAACAGAAAACAATGACCAATTTGATTTTTTTAAATTGACACTGTGCTGGAGTAACTCAGCGGGTCAGACGGCATCCCTGGAGAACGTGGTTAGATGATGTATCGGTTCGGGACCCTTCTTCAGACGTGTTAGGTCAGGGCCCTTCCTCAGTCCCGACTCAAAACATTGTCTATCCATGTTCTCCAGAGATGCTATCTTTGTGGGGGGGGTTTTTTGTAAACAGCATTTGCAGTTCCTTGTGTCTTGATTTTATTTTTTATGGTCTTGGTTGACTAATAGTCTCGATCTAGGACTCTGAGAACTCCTTGCTCAGTGAATAGTACCAACATTTTATTTTATATTCATTCACGCATGTTATGGTTTAACATCCCATTAAACAGAAATCGACTATCGGAGCATCCACCACAACTTTGAGCTATTGGCCAGGAACTTGTGCTATTAAAGAAGAAACCCATAATCTTTTTGACAACAGTTAAGTGTTGCCAGTGAGACAAATTATCGCTATGTATTTATGGTTAATTAGTATTTGCTCCATCACATGGGTTTTTATGCCTTTGCTTGGGGTGACTGATTCTGTGAATGAGATTATAGTATTGCCTTAAATTATCATTGCAGGTTAAGCAAGATAAATTCCTACTGCAGTAATGCCCTCAAACAAATTTGTCCTTAAGGTAAGTCTTCTGATGTTTTTTTCTTTTGTGATACTTTTAAATTTATCTTTATATAGCAATTATTATAGCATATATATAGAATTACTTGTTTGATTAAAACTAATGCACAACATACCTCATCCTTCTTTTCAAACACATTGTAGTTTTTTTACAAATACAATAAATAATAGTATTTTTAAATTGCTCAATAGAAGCATGATCGCACTTGTTAAACCCTTTGACCCGTGATTCTTCCAAGTACAATAGATCGCCTCAGATTCTAGTTTACATAGTCATAGAACCATATAGCGTGGAAACAGGCCCCTCGGCCCAACTTGTGCATGCGACCCAGATGCCCCATCTAAGCAAGTCACATTAGTCTGCATTTGGCCCATGTCCCTCGAACCTTCCCTAAGTATCTTCTCTAATACGGGAGGAGGAGGAGGAAGGGAGACACAAAATGCTAGAGTAACTCAGTGGGACAGACAGCATCTCTGGAGAAAAGGAATGGGTGGTGTTTCGAGCCCCTTCTTCAGACTAATGTCAGGGGATTGGGCGGTACAGAGATAAAATGTAGTCGAGGACAGTAAGACTGGTAGGAGAACTGGGAAGGGGGAGGGGATGGAGAGAGAAGGAAAAAAAGGGCTACTTGAAGTTAGAGAAATCAATGCTCATACCGCTGGGGTGCAAGCTACCCAAGCGAAATATGAGGTGTCAAGGGATTGGGTAGCAATGGAGAGGCATCTGTGCTAAAACTGCAGGATGAGATTCCTCTATGATAATAATTACTTGTTGGACTAAGAAAATAAATTCAGGAAGTGATCAAAGCCTCATGGAAATTTCCAGAAACTACTGGGAATTTCTGCTCATAACTATTTACATTGATGAAGGAACATGGAGATGTTATTGAGAACCTTGAGGCACAGAATGGTAGATGGAGTGGACCACCACACACATTGTCAATCCATCAGCCTAGTTGGCCCATTTGTGGGAGTCTGTGGTTCTCATGTTAGATTCATTTGCCGTGGCTTCAATGGAGCATCTTGCAGGAAGGAAGAGAATCAAAGAGTGTTGGGGTATTGCAGAGGTGAGGGCTTTAGCGGGTGAAGACACTTGCAATTAAATTTAGGGATGGTCTTCAGGGATGGTCGCCAGAATTGGAAGAGTGCACATCATTAGTGATAGGAGTAGAATTAGGCCATTCAGACCATTAAGTCTACTCTGCCATTCAATCATGGCTGATCAAACTCTCCCTCCTAACCCCATTCTCCTGCCTTCTCCCCATAACCTCTGACACCTGTACTAATCAAGAATCTATCTATCTCTGTCTTAAATATATCCACTGACTTTGCCTCCACAGCCTCCTGTGGCAAAGAATTCCAAAGATTCACCACCCTCTGACTAAAGAAATTCCTCCTCATCTCTTTCCTAAAAGAATGTCCTTTAATTCTGCGATATATTAGTGATATATGGAGATCACATATTCCAAAGCATTATAGGACTGGATGATATTGCAGAGATAGAAAAGGAAAACCATGATAGGATTTGAAAATAGGGATAAGAATTTTTAAAATAGTTCCTGCATAACTAGGAAAGAGTGCAAGTCAGAAAAGATAGGTGTTGAGTGTACACGATGAAACAAATTTGAAGATGTATGATCTCACGTTTGTGCAGAATAGATGAAGTGTGTCCAGCTAAGAGCCTGTGGAAGTAATGAAACCAAGAGACCACAAAGGTTTCAACAGTACATAAGCTTGGGTGTAGGCAGAATTAGGTGATGTTACAGAGGTGTAAATAAGCAGTCTTTGTGATTGTATGACCATGAGGTCAGAATGCAACTCCAGGTTATCAAGCATTAAAGCTGTGAACAGTTTGGATTACATTGGGACAGTTCGCAGGGAGAAGAATAAAGTCAGTGGATAGGGAACAGAGTTTATGACAGGATTGTGTCGGCCCTTAATATTTATGTTGGATAACCTCCTGCTTTGATCATGGATATTGGGCAAGGAATATGCAGTTTAGAGAGAGTGGTAGATTCAAGATGCTAAGAAAAACTGGATTACATCAGCATGCATGTCAAAACTGTAACTATATTTTCAGAGGAATGCATGTTCACAACATGTTAAACATTCATTTGTTGCTTAGTCAGCATCCTATACATGGGGACTCTTTGCATATTTTGTGTATGGTATGCAAAACAAAGAATTTCAATGTGACATGTCACATGTGATAATAAAGTGTAATTCATACATTAATTTATTCAACTACCTTTTTGAGCTCATTTTGACTCTTCATGGTAGGTCAATCCACTGCACTTGGTATTTGCGCTAGGTATAGTTGCCACTTCTGTTGCTTGATGAATGTTTTCCATATGTTATCGTGAGGGAGTCCCTGGCTGTCTGCACAACTCCAGCGTTACAAATTATTGATCGGCCAGCGTATCTGGCATCAAAGTATCAGGATTACATTTTGGCTCCATAATGATAGTTCTCCTGTTATTTAATGTAACAAGCTTCATTGTATCACAAATCAAGATTGATCACTTGGCCAAGGTACTGGAAGTCAGCAGTTATTTCTGGAACAAACTTGAACTTAAACTTGAGCAAAACCAAAATAATGTTATTTGGTAATTGCAGAACAAATACACAAGCAAATATAAAGATAAATGGGGTTGAAATTGAACGAGTTCATGAAAATAAATTTATTGGGGTTATAATGGATGATAGAATCAGCTGGAAATCACACATTAAACATGTACAATCCAAACTGTCAAAAAGCATTTCTGTATTACACAAAGTTAAGCAGGTTCTGGATCACAAATCACTCTGCATTCGCTACTGTTCACTAATCTTACCCTATTTAAATTACTGTGCAGAAGTCTGGGGCAATAACTATAAAAGTTCGCTACATTCATTAACTATTCTTCAAAAAAGAGCAATACGTATTATTCACAATGTCAGGTATCTGGGTCACACTAATCCATTATTCTTACAGTCAAAATTATTAAAATTAGAAGATTTGGTTGCATTTAAAACAGCACAGATAATGTTTAGGGCCAAAAATAAAAACTTACCTGGAAATATACAAAAATTATTCAATGAGCGAGTGGGGGGCTTATAATTTAAGAAGAATATTTAATTTTAAGGTACAAAGAGTCCGCACGACCAGAAAAACCTTTTGTATTTCGGTCTGTGGAGTAGGATTGTGGAACAGTTTGAATGTGGAGTTAAAGCAATGTCCAAACATGAACCAGTTCAAAATGACATACAAAAAACTTTTTTTCACAAGGTACAGGGATGAAGGGGATGGTTGACAAACGGGTTAATGTTTATTTATTATTTTATTTATTATTTATTTATGTTTTTTGGTTACTTCATACATATTACTTGTGTGTGTATATCAGTTGTATGTATATATATGTCTGTATGCATCTCTAAAAATTGTCTGGGGTATTATTATTATTAATTAATTAATTATTAAATATGGAAGAAGGGTTAAGGGAGAAGGGGTGAGATTAAATAAGTTATTCTTCTTCTCACTCCTTTTCGAGCTTGTAAAGAAAAGTGTGTGACATTTAAATTTTGCTTTATGCTTTTCATTGCTTTGCAAATATTGCCTGGAATGTCCAATTGTTTGACTATTTCGATTTTGTTGTTGTTATTTATTCCTATTTATGTCTTTACTTGTTCGGAACAAATAAACAAATAAATAAATAAATAAACAACAAAACCATATCAGCATTCTCCCTTCAGAGAAATGAAAGGAATTTCAGGGAATTTATTTTGTTACAGCATTCAATTTTAAAATTAACACTTCCTCCAGATTAAAAAAAAAAACCTTGTTTTTCTTAATCAAACTGTTGCATCGTGAAACTTATTTTTTTAATGGGATTTAATTGATCAACTGGGAAAATGGGCAAAGGAATTGTAAGTGGAATTTAGCTTGGACAAATGCAAAATGATGCATTTAGAGAAATTAAACCAAGATAAAGTACATACTGGGGAAATACAGTGAACAACAAAGCCCTGAGGAGTGTGCAGAACAGACCTTGGGGTACAAGTACATAGCCCCTTGAAAGTGGCATCACAGGAAGGTAGGATGGTGAAGAAGGTTTTTGGCACACTCGCCTTAATCACTGAGGGGACTGAGTATAGAAATCAGGAGGTTATGTTACAGTTGGACAAGTTGTTGGTGAGACTGCACTGGGTATATTCAATTCTGGTCACCCTGCTATGGGAAAGATGCCATTAAGCTGGAAAAGTGTGCAGAGAAGATGTACAAGGATGTTGCAGGACTCGAGGGCTTGAGCTATCGGGAGATGTGTAGGCTAGGAGTTTATTCCTTAGAGTACAGGAGGCTGAGGGGTGAAATAGAGGTGTTCAAAGTCATGATGGACATAGATAGGGTGAATGTGCATAATCTTTATTTCAGGGTAGGGGTATTCAAGAACTATAGGGCATAGGTTTAAGATGATAAGTGAAACATTTAATAGGAACCAGAAAGGTGACTTTCTCACAGAGGGGGGTGGTTGAGGTAAGATACAGTAACAACATTTAAAGGATATTTGGACAAGTACATGGATAGGAAAATTTAAAGCATATGGGCCAAATGCAGACAAAATGGATTGGCTTCAATGGGGCATCTTGGCCGCCATGGAAGGGCCAATTCCGTGTCTTGGAGGTGAAGATGGACAATGGCATCCTTGTCTTCCTTAGATGGAGCAGTGAGTCCAAGAGTTGGGACTTCATGTTACAGCTGTGGGCAGTTGTGGTCGCCATACAATTGGAAGAATGTGTTTAAGGTTGAGGGGGGCCAGAAATGATTCATAAGGATGTTGTTGGGACTGCGGAGCATTTTATAAGGGGAGACTGGATAAACGAACTGTTTTCCCCAGAGCAAAAGAGGTTGAGGGGTAGCCTGAGAGGATTATAAAGTCATGGGGATTATAGATAAGGTGGTAGATCACAGTCTTTTTTCCCCAGAGTAGTGGATCCGAAAATGAGACGGCTTGGTTTTAAGACGAGAAGAGAAAAATCTAAAGGCGCAACTGAGTGGTGACAATATGGAATGAGCTGCCAGAGGAAGTGGTAGACAAGGGTACAATTACAACATTTAATAGATATCGAGGCAGGTTTATAGATAGGAAAGGTTCAGAGGCATATGGGCCCTACTCAGGAATGCATCTTCATAGAAACATAGAAAATAGGTGCAGGAGTAGGCCATTTGGCCCTTCAAGCCTGCACTGCCATTCAATATGATCATGGCTGATCATCCAACTCAGTATCCTGTACCTGCCTTCTCTCCATACCCCATGATCCCTTTAGCCACAAGGGCCACATCTAACTCCCTCTTAAATATAGCCATTGAACTGGCCTCAACTACCTTCTGTGGCAGAGAATTCCACAGATTCACCACTCTGTGTGAAAAATGTTTTTCTCATCTCGGGCCTAAAAGATTTCCCCCTTATCCTTAAACTGTGACCCCTTGTTCTGGACATCCCCAACATCGGGAACAATCTTCCTGCATCTAGCCTGTCCAACCCCTTAAGAATTTTGTAAGTTTCTATAAGATCCCCCCTCAATCTTTTAAATTCTAGCGAGTACAAGCCGAGTCTATCCAGTCTTTCTTCATATGAAAGTCCTGACATCCCAGGAATCAGTCTGGTGTTCCTTCTCTGTACTACCTCTATGGCAAGAATGTCTTTTCGAAGAGTTCTTCGTCGAAGAGTTGGACCAAAAGGCTTGTTTCTGTGGTCTATGACTCTGCCTTTATATAATGTTTAATCGCTGGAACTGTAGGTAATGTAAACCAGAAGGGGGAGCTCTGGAGCTGCATATATTTATAATATTAAGCAGGTCATATTATTTTCCTAAATATGTAATGTAACTATTTTTAGAAACATTTTACACTTGTTTAACTACTCATTTTCAATGTGTTCGCTGTTTAGAATCACAAATAAATTCTGGCCAATGTATTTGAATTCAATGATACTTTATTGTCACGTGTAGGTAGGTGCAGTGGAATTCATAGCTTTGCATACAATCCAGAAAATCATGCCATTGGTAAGCACAATCATAGATAAGTATAAAAGTGGAACGATCGTAGTGAATTGATTCAAACTAGTGCTGTATGTGAACAATCAAGAAATAATGCATTTCCATACAGTTCTGTTCAATGGTCCCCAGTTCTAATTGACCATTGCTAACTTGGATCTGTCATAATTTATAGTTTCTGGTGCAACTACAGAGTATATTATTTTAACAGTTGTGTCCAGTTTATTTTATGTTTGATATTTCAGTCATTTTTTAACTGCATTTCTTCATTTATGAAGAAAATCAGAATAATGATTTCATTTGTCCATTCAGTCGTATCAAAGATGTGTTCCACTGTAACAATATTCAGCCGTCTATTCTGAGGTTTTGTACTTTTGGTCTGTCGTTGCTGCCAATTGTTTCTCACTTCTGCCAATCAGAAGTGAGTGATGATTGGCCAAACACAAGTGAAAACACCTCCAACAGTGCATCAAATGTTGATTGATAGGTTTTATGTTCACACTGTTTTTACACGTTCAAACTATTGCGCATTTGGTTCTGGCTCTGAAGTTCACGATCTGAAGACCTCTGCTGTAGACCTTGGTCCACTTAGCAGTGAACATTAGCTTGGTTTAGTTGACAGTCAGACGTCTGAAGTACAAAGGACACAATCTAGTTTGACAATTCCGTGCAGTGCAGACACTGCTGATTTGGCAGGGGTGCTGTGCTTTACCTGTGAAGTTAAATGTCTATTTAACTGCGCAGATGGATAGTAAAGATCTCATGGTTGTACTCGAAATAAATCTTGGAATTCTCTCCCAGCCAACATGAAGAAAATACTGGGTATTCATCTCGCTAACCGACACAGCATGATTGCAAAGTTTGCTTACATTAGACATTGAACTTAATGGAGGTAATTAATGTGGGAAGCACACGAGTGGAGCTTCAGTTATGTGCGGTGTAAATACAAGTATTTAACAGCAATTGGCATTTTACGAACATGGGATTGCTGTACAGTTATTGTTTAAAGCAGCTTTCTTTATTTTGCCATAACCTTTAAATTAATTCAAAACTATTGCACACATTTTTTTTCTTTGGTAGACCCTCGGTATTAAGGAAGACTTGCTCTAGCTCTGAGGAGACTGATTACTGCAATCACCAATAGTTATTATCTTGCCATCCCGTGCAGAACTATGTTAATAAGAGTAGGTTTCGGGTCCCCAGAGATTTCCCTTCCACCCTATTTTCTGGTATTTCCTCAGCCTTTGTCAAAGGTTGTTGAATGTCTTGGAAAAAGCATGTGTTAATATAAATGTGGTACTAACACCTATCTCAAGGCCCTCTTTACCTTCAAAGTATTGATTTTGCAGCAGTGTTTTCATCGTCATCTTTTAGTTTGCCCACATCTTCAATTACTGATGATCTGTAAAGTTATTTCAATATTTTGACATTTTGGGGTTTTTTGGTATGAATGTTTCCTGAGCAAAATCAGTTAAAAAAAATCACTTTAATTCTGATTAATGAATAATGCAGACCCATAGGTCTTCATTTTAAAATAATATTCAAGGTGCAAGTAATTTGGGTGTAGAGGAGGTATTAAATATGAAGAGAGGAAAAAATGTGGATTTTGACTTTGAAACTTTAGTATCTTGGTTTGAAGTGTGTGTGTCTGGATTTGTGTAACACACACACACTTCAAACCTTGGCACTGATGTCACTAAAAGTCACTCTGCTAATCCTTCCAAAAAAAACAGAATACAGGTCCACCACTGATTTGCCGGCAACTGATGGTATGGTATCTCCTTTAATCTGGACAAAATTGCAAAAACGCACTTGAAATCCCTTTCCGGAAGTACCTCCATAAATGCGGCGCCTAGCCCAGGTGAGGCGGCCGATCTCTACCTCATTTAGGACTTCCGCGATCGATTGACAGTTTGAATTTGCTCCCTGTGGCCAGGGCTCAGGACTCTGCCCCAGCCAGAGCTGGTGGATCCACTCCCATAGCCAACCTTTGCGGCCAGACTTCCGATCGGCGGGTCAAATTTGGCCCCTTGCAGCCGGGGCTCTGGAACTCCGGCCCGGCCGGAACCGTCGGATCCATTCCCATAACCGACTTCCGAGGCCAACATGACAGGCCAGCATATCGGGTCCCCGGCGGACTAGGCAGTCCATTCTGGTAATCTTCAACTCCTCTCAAAGGCCGTGACCTCTGTTGGTCCGGCAAAAAGGATATTCCAGAAATGGTCTCGAACCGAGGGTGCCGTAAAATCGGTGTATAACATATCATGTAGGTGTCTCGAACTTACTTTTACACAGCTCGGTCACTACATTCATAATGATATCTCTGAAAGTGTTTAAGAATAAGGAGTAAGCCATTTAGAACGGAGACGAGGAAACACTTTTTCTCACAGAGAGTGGTGAGTCTGTGGAATTCGCTGCCTCAGAAGGCGGTGGAGGCAGGTTCTCTGGATGCTTTCAAGAGAGAGCTAGATAGGGCTCTTAAAAATAGCGGAGTCAGGGGATATGGGGAGAAGGCAGGAACGGGGTACTGATTGTGGATGATCAGCCATGATCACATTGAATGGCGGTGCCGGGTCGAATGACCTACTCCTGCACCTATTGTCTATTGTCTATTGTTCAAAGGCTGTTTTCAGCTATGCCAGGTTGGTATATTTTGTTTTCTGTGCAAAAATATTAGTATATAATTATTGCACACTTCACACTAAAGTTGTCAAAAAATCAGAATTCAGAAGCAAATATTTTCTCTAGCTATGTTGTAGGTTTGAAACATAACTCTAAATCTCTCTGGCACATTCTATGGTGCCTTGGCTATCAGATTAGAAAAGACTCTCCAACGAGTTGCCATAGATCTTCATAGCTGGACGTTGGACAATTGTAAAAGTAAGTGAATTGTTATAAATTAAGTGTTGTTATCTGTAAACTGGGACTGCGCCCCTAGTTCTGTTTAGTTGAATCTGGTTTTGGTTACTGGCGCTGCACACAATATGCACTTTATACGCAATGGTTGTGGTTTCTGTAAGACTTTTGACAGTGTGGCAGCCAAAATCCTGTCGGTTGATAGCAGTGTCAAAGGGCTTAGAGGTGCTGAGCAATGCATTCATTAATGTTGTGGATTACAACACTACAAAAACAGCCTGGTAGTGGGAACCCAAGCAAGAGATAAGAGGTGGTGGAAAGATCTGTGTGAGTTGTGAGTGATATAGACCAGAAAGTAAGAGCATTTTTTAAGTTAATGTTATAAATTTGTTTTGACAATTAATAGCCGAAAATATAAAGACGGGAGAACATAGAGAGTGATGATTAAATATATTAGGCAGAATAGAGTCCTATTTAAATGGGAGCAAAGACATTTTTATTTTAATTATGATGAAAAGGATTCATGATAATAAAATTGAAATGAGTAAATCCTTAGAATTATTTTTTTAGGCATATTTAGCAACAGAGATGAGGGGGAGCCAGTGAATATAGTATTTCTGAAGGATTTTAGACAATAGACAGTAGGTGCAGGAGTAGGTCATTCTGCCCTTTGAGCCAGCACCGCCATTCAATGTGATCATGACTGATCATCCCCAATCAGTACCCCGTTCCTGCCTTCTCCCCATATCCCCTGACTCCCCCATCTTTAAGAGCCCTATCTAGCTCTCTCTTGAAGGTATCCAGAGAACCGGCCTCCACCGCCCTCTGAGGCAGAGAATTCCACAGACTCACAACTCTCTGCGTGAAAAAGATTTTGATAAGATGCTATAGAAAAGGTCACATCATGTCCCATGTGCTTGAGATAATTTGTTTGATTAGGCAAGGAGATGGTAGATGAAGTATTATGTCGGAAAATACAATCCACATTTTAGTTTAGTTTAGAGATACAGCATGGAAACGGGTGCTTTGGCCAATGTGTCGGTGCCGACCATCGATTGCCGTACGCTAGTTCTGCTATCATTGTGGGCGGCACAGTGACGGAGCTGGTAGAGCTGCTGTTTATTGCCAGAGACCCGGGATCAATCATAACCTTGGGTGTAATCTGTGTGGAGTTTGCACGTTCTCCCTGTGACCAGTGTGGGTTTGCTCTGGGTGCTCCAGTTTCCACATCCCAAAGACGTGTGGTTTGCAGATTAAATTTTCTGTGTAAATTGCTCCTAGTGTGTAGGGATGGATGTGAAAGTGGAATGACATAGAACTAGGGTGGATGGGTGATCCATGGTCAGCGTGGACCTGTTGGGCCGAAGAGCCTTTTTGCATGCTGTATGTTTTCAACAGTCGAATATCGCTTCTTTCATAAAAACACTCTTTTAATCCATGCAAACTCCAACATTACCTTCCACTCGGCTCTCCTCTACAAAGTCATTGAATGTGCTGTGTTTTATTTCATTGAAATATAGCAAACAAATTCCGTTAACTATTCCATCTTGCAAAGGATTTTGGTTTCCCCATTTGCAAGACCACAACCCATTCCTTGCCCTACACTGTTTCTCACTAATCCAGAAATGGACTGGTTTTGCATTTAGTGGGTTTTAATGACCTTGTCTTGGGTTGCAGTGCATAAATATAGCATTCTGTTACTTTAACAATGCAGCATGTTGTTTACAATTTCTTTTAATATGAAACACAAAAGGCCTGGAATTTCTATTGTGCTAATTTAAAAAACATCAGGCTAGGATCAGACCTCACCCACAACACTGGCCAAGGGTGCATTCATCAGTAACTCCTTAATTTGCAGATTTTTGTAAAAGCACCAGAAATAAGCTGGTCCCTTAGCATGTAAGGGTATAAATATACAGTGAACGCAATTAGAAAGATGTTGAATTTTGTTTATATTTCCAAAGGAACATTAATATAACCCAATCAATAAGTTTAAAAAAAGCAAAATTTTCTGTCACTTCCATGGTTTTAAAGTCGGGTTGTCTGCAGTAATGAATTGTCACTGTGACCTAAAATGCTTAAAAGGACTGGAGTAACTCTGTGGGTCAGGCAGCATTTCTGGAGAAAGTGGATGGGTGACATTTCTGGTTGGGATCCTTCCTCAGACTGATTGTAGTAGGGGGAGGGAGAAAACTAGAAAAACCCCCTCTCCAGCCCGTACTATCAGTCTGAAGAAGGGTCCTGACCTGAAAAAGCACCGATCCATGTTCATCAGAAATGCTGCCTGGCCTACTGAGTTACTCCAGCACTTCGTGCCCTTTTGTGTAAACCAGCATTTGCAGTTCCTTGTCTATACTTAAAACAGTTATTCCAGTTCAGCTCTATTAATCGAACTTTGCAAAGCTAAAATAAAGTATTCAAGAAATACTTTAAAAGTACAATTTTGAAATGGCTCTTAAAATGGGAGCAATCTTAGTGAGCAGTTTGTACCATAATAGCAAATTTCAAATTGTTTCCTGCACTAAAAAACTATGATTCCAGTAATTATTTCAGCAAAGTGTAGCTATCTGTTGGTTTATTGATTTAAAGTTGTATGAACCTGACTATATCACTTGACTATGTGTTTACATTATAGGTCTCCCAATAGACTGCAGGGGATAGAGAAAGATATATGTTCCTCTAACCTCTGCCTGTCCATGGTCATCAGAAATGCTGCTTGGCTCGCTGAGTTACTCCAGCACTTTATGGGGTTTTTTTGTAAACCAGCATCTGCAGTTCTTTGTGTGTACAGATTACGGAAATATGTAAAATCAACAGGTTGTCGTAGTGGGTAACATTAATTCCCCAATATTAACCAGGACTTAGTGCAAAAGGCTTAAATGAGACAGAATTTGTATCCTGGAAGGTTTCTTGAAACAGAAAATCAAGAGTGTTTTATTGTCATATGTCCCTAAACGGAACAATGAAATTCTTACTTGCAGCAGCACAACAGATATACTCAGTAAACACCATAATAGACAACAACAAAAGTTCTGTGTGTATGTATATAAAACAATAATAGTGCAAAGACAAAAACAAAGGGCTTGAGTAACTCAGTGGGTCAGGCAGCATTGCGGGGGAGAGCATGGATAGAAGATTCTTCGGGTCAGGACCCTTTGTCAGACTGCAAGCTTCAGTGTTTATTTATTTGCTTTAGACTTTAGAGATACAGTGTGGAAACAGACCTGTCGACCCACCGAGTCCGCTCTGATCAATGGTCACCTGTACACTATCCTACACACCAGGAATAATTTACAGAAGCCAATTAACCTACAAACCTGTATGTCCTTGGAGTGTAGGAGGAAAGCGGAGCACCCAGAGAAAAACCACGCGGTCATAGGGAGAACATATAAACTCTATACAGGCAGGATTAGTAGTCAAGCCCGCCATCCAGGCATCTGCCGCTGTAAGGCAGCAATTTTACCGCTGTGCCATTGTGCCACCCTCAGTCTGAAGAAGGGTCCTGACCTGAAAAGTCACTTATCTATGTTCTCCAGGGATGCTGCCCTACCAACTGAGTTACCCCAGTTCTTTGTTTTCTTTCTTGTAACCCAGCATCTGCAGTTCCTTGTTTCTACATAGCATATTTTCATCTAATTGAATGAACATCCTGCCAGGATGTCCTCCCCTGACACGAGAGTCTGGAGCATCTATAACTATGCAGTTGAGCAAGACTGTGATCTGCAAAGTAACCCCAAAGTTCCCAAACTTTGTGAAATGAGTGCAGGAATGGTTTTGTGAACCTCTCCTGTAATTCTCCCTCGTGTGGGTAACATGATCATGATCAAAGATAGACACAAAATGCTGGAGTAACTCAGCAGGGCAGGCAGCATCTCGGGAGAGAAGGAATGGGTGACGTTTCGGGTCGAGATCGACCCGAAACGTCACCCATTCCTTCTCTCCAGAGTTGCTGCCGCCTGTCCCGCTGAGTTACTCCAGCATTTTGTGTCTTATCTTCGGTTTAAACCAGCATCTGCAGCTCCTTCCTACACATGATCAAGTTCTCTGGCCATTGATTTAGCAAGCCCAGTGGAACTTATTCATCGAGGACCTACAAGAGAACCAAGCTGCTAATTGACTATTCATTGGCTATATTTAAGAGGGAGTTAGATGTGGCCCTTGTGGCTAAAGGGATCAGGTGGTATGGAGAGAAGGCAGGTACAGGATACTGAGTTGGATGATCAGCCATGATCATATTGAATGGCGGTGCAGGCTCGAAGGGCCGAATGGCCTACACCTGCACCTATTTTCTATGTTTCTATGACAGACTTCTCTGGGAGCTTTCCCCTCTATTCCAGAAGGCATTGTGCTCTTTCAGAGTCAGTGGATCGTCAATTGTTTGAAAGTAATGAAAATACTCAGCAGACCAGGCAGCATCTGTGCAAAAACAATTTATCTGACCAACTGAGTTCTATTGTACTTTTTGTTTTGAGTTTCAATATTTGCAATATTTAAATTTTGCGTTCATTCTGGCTGGTTTGCCAATGCACCATGCATTTTAGCTGGGAATATAGATGGGTCACTGCACTTTTTGTGTAAATCTGGAACCAAACAATTAATCTGCTCAAGTTCCTTGTTCTATTTTCATTAATAATCTGTAAAAGACTGAAACCAGCGTTCGTAAAGAACTAACGTGAGTATTGGATCTATTAACTAGTAGTTTGTGATACGACCACATACCAATGTGGCATATATATATTTATAGTTTCCTAATTTTTTTTTTCTGTCAAATACCAGGAAGTTAGAAATATTATCATTCTCCATGACCATTTATTAAAATGTAACCTGAAGCAGCATCTGTTTGTAATTTGTAACATTAATGATTATTTTCAAGATGTTGGATAAAATCTCCGGGAGAGAGAGAAGCAAACTGTTTCACATAATTCCATGTTGATTGCTAAACTATCTGTACAATTTAGATTAAAATACAACTGATCTAGTAATGGAGGGGATTAGCGGTAAACTAATCAAGGATTTTATTTGAGCTGCTGGATGAATTTACTGTTGTGAAATAACTGACTGAAACCGGAACACGATCACTTCAGGTTTATTGAGTTGTGTTTTTAAGTTATCAATGCATCATATTCTTAACAATTAACTTTTTTTTCAAAACTGATCTTTTGAATTGGTTGGGCTATCCCTTGTGATTTACTCAACTCTTGGGACTGCACAGTGGTGAAATGGTGGAGCTGCTGCCTCACAGGGTCAGAGACCAGGATTCAATCCTGACCTCAGGTGTTGTGTAGTGTGCACGTTCTCCCAAAGGATGCTCTGGGTTCCTCCCCATCCCCAAAGACATGCGGGTTTGTAGGGTTATAAGTCTCTATAAATTGCCCCTAATGTGCAGAGGGGAGTGGATGAGAAAGTGAGATAACATAAAACTAGTGTGAACAGGTGATTCATCAGTCTGAAGAAGGGTTTCGGCCCGAAACGTCACCTACTTCCTTCGCTCCATAGATGTTGCTGCACCCGCTGAGTTTCTCCAGCATTTTTGTGTACCTTCGATCTTCCAGCATCTGCAGTTCCTTCTTGAACACTGTGAACAGGTGATCGATGGTCGGCATGGAATTGGTGGCCTGTTTCCATGCTGTATCTCTAAACTTGACTAAACATGTACACAGCGAGGAAAAACCCCTGGCTCATTGTGCTTTTTCAGTGGACGTATCTGAAATCTCTCCACAGAAATTGTTGTTTAAAATAACCAAATACAAAATTCAATAATTCTGAGACATTTGTAAAATAACTCTCATTTGCTCTGTGGCTGGAACTCATGCTGAATCTTAGCCTCCATTATTGTGCCTATTCTACTCTGCTGCCTAACTGTCTGGCTGTTTCGCTCATAAATCTTTTACCACATTGTACAGGCACATCTTACTTGGAGTGTCAGACACATGAACTGGAACCAATCATTAATTGAGCACAATTTTTGCTGACAACTTTATCTCGTGCACATAGGGAAGACCCTTGGTGTCAGTATTGTACTAACTCAATGCTGTCACTCCTTGCGAGGGACTGTACTGAGCATTAATAGAAGGACACATGTTTTACTTTGCCACTGTGAAATCTTCATTACCTGCCACAATATAGATTGTGCAATATATAATCAAATGACAAATGATCAAATTAAGATGATCTACCTCATAACATCAATCGAGGGAGCTCCAGTCTCCACAAGTATTTGGGTAGTTTCTTTACACACGCATTATTCAGCATTGCCAAGGCCACCCACAGACTAAATACCCAAAGACCCACTCCTCTGAGGACGAAAAATGGAGATGGCACAGACATGAGTGCCTGCTTGATGCAACAGTTCCAAGATAAGTTCATAAGTCATTGGAGCAGAATTTGGCCATCCAGTCCATCTTGCCTACTCCGTCATTCAATCATGGCTGATCTCAGTTTCCCTCTCAACCCCATTCTCTTGCCTTGTCCTGTAACATTTGACACCCTCACTGATCAAGTACAGGTTGCTTTAAAAATACCCAAAGGCTAGGTCTCCACAGCCTGCTGTGGCAATAAATTCCACAGATTTCCCACCCTCTGGCTAAAGAAATTCCTCTTCATCTTCTTTCTAAAAAATTGTTCTTTTATTCTGAGCTCTTTTCAGCAGCGACTCTGCCCTTGGTATAATCGCCCTTGGCTTCATTCTGCACCAACCTATACCAGTCACTGCTTCCTCATAGATTTTTCTATCTTTTGGATACATGGCCAGGAAAGGTTTGGAGGGATATTGGTCAAAATGTGAGCAAATGGGGCTAGCCCAGATGGGGCATCTTGATTAGCATGGACAAGTTGAGCTGAAGGGCTGGTTTCCGCACTGTATAACTCCATGAGTCTTCAAGCATTGTGAAAAGCACTCCACTTTAAAATACTTCACTGTGAATTATCATGTGAACCTTTAATGATTTGAGGGAATACCCTATAATTTGGTCCAATATATTAAAAAAACATCTTCAAGGGAGGCCATCCCTCAAATAATTTCTCAGGATATAATCCGCGTCTGGCGTTATTCCAGCTGTGTGTGGAAAATATCTTCTAGCCAAATACACTCTACATGTTAGGCAATCTTTAAATGTTGCAAAGTTCATAACATGAAAGAAAAAAAAGGACCACCTAATATTTGGCTACACATTTGCCTAAGGATTTTTTGGAAATGTGCGCATTGGGAATATGGAGTATAAATTGAGATGTGAGCTGTAATCAGTCGACTCGCTTCCTGCTGCCTAATAGTTACATTCTGCGTACGCTTAACTGGGTCCAGTTCGTGCTCTGCCCTTGAGGTAGCTCCCAAGTTCGATTTTTCTGAAGGTTTTTTTTTTGAAACCATACTGGCTTGGTGCAAGGTAAATATCAGGAAATGAGGATTAAGGAAGGAAACCTGCCAGACACCATATAATAATGTTGGGGTTATACACACTTTATGCAAAAGGGTAGTATTTTTCTGGGAAATTGCTCCAGCAAAGGCTATTGGTGAAAAATATAAAACAGCCTGAGACATTCCTGAAAAGTCAATGATTTAAGAGATTTGATAAGAAGGAATATGGATGTATACAGTGCTCTCCATAATGTTTGGGACAAAGACCCATCGTTTATTTATTTGCCTCTGTACTCCATAATTTGAGATTTGTAATAGAAAAAATCACATGTGGTTAAAGTGCACATTGTCAGATTTAAATAAAACGCCATTTTTGTACATTTTGGTTTCACCATGTAGAAATTACAGCTGTGTTTATACATAGTCCCCCCATTTCAGGGCACCATAATGTTTGTAATTGCTCAAGTGTGATTAATTGCCTCCTTAATGCAGGTATAAGAGAGCTCTCAGCACCTAGTCTTTCCTCCAGTCTTTCCATCACCTTTGGAAACTTATTGCTGTTTATCAACATGAGGACCAAAGTTGTGCCAATGAAAGTCAAAGAAGCCATTACGAGACTGAGAACCAAGAATAAAACTGTTAGAGATATCAGCCAAACCTTAGCTTTACCAGAATCAACTGTTTGGAACATCATTAAGAAGAAAGAGAGCACTGGCGAGCTTACTAATCGCAAAGGGACTGGCAGGCCAAGGAAGACCTCCACAGCTGATGACAGAAGAATTCTCTCTATAATAAAGAGAAATCCCCAAACACCTGTCCGACAGATCAGAAACACTCTTCAGGAGTCAGGTGCGGATTTGTCAATGACCACTGTCCGCAGAAGACTTCATGAACAGAAATACAGAATAGGATGGCCAGGTTACTATTTGCCAAGAAGTACTTAGAAGAGCAGCCTCAGTTCTCGAAAAAGGTCTTGTGGACAGATGAGACGAAGATTAACATATCAGAGAGATGGCAAGAGCAAAGTATGGAGGACCGAAGGAAATGACCAAGATCCAAAGCATACATCCTCATCTATGAAACACGGTGGTGGGGGTGTTATGGCCTGGGCATGTTTGGCTGCGGAAGGTACTGGCTCACTTATCTTCATTGATGATACAACAGCTGATGGTAGTAGCATAATGAATTCTGAAGTGTATAGACTCATCCTATCTGCTCAAGTTCAAACAAATGCCTCAAAGCCCATCGGCCGGCGGTTCATTCTACAGCAAGACAATGATCCCAAACATTCTGCTAAGGCAACAAAGGAGTTTTTCAAAGCTAAAAAATGGTCAATTCTTGAGTGGCCAAGTCAATCACCCGATATGAACCCAATTGAGCATGCCTTGTAATGGGGGGACAATGTATAAACACTGCTGTAATTTCTATGTGGTGAAACCAAAATGTATAAAAATGGCCTTAATTAAATCTGACAATGTGCACTTTAACCACATGTGATTTTTCTTCTATTACAAATCTCAAATTGTGGAGTACAGAGGCAAATAAATAAATGATGGGTCTTTGTCCCAAACATTATGGAGGGCACTGTGTTTGTTGGTGGCAAAATGTGCTTTTTCAAGCATTTCACTGTACCTCGGTACTCGTGACAATAATAAACCAAACCAAACTGTAATTGTTTTGCTTTAAATCTCATCATTCTGATCTGGCTTTGAGTTGATAGCAATTCTTACCTCCAACGAAATTAAAATTCTTCATAGAAAAAAGACTCGGGGCTTGACTTGATGAAACATTGCTGGGTGTTTACTTTATTCATTGTTTGGGGCTAATAATAGCAAATGTATCAAAAATATTCATTCACGTTCTTGCATTTTTTAAATTATTACATGGAATAATTAGTGTGTGGGTGCAAAAGATTGCACAAAAATGTTGTGGCTCAGGGGGAAGAACCAAATCGAACAGTACGTAATGGCACTGTGATCATTATGAACAAAAAGGTTTAAAGCAGCTTTGAAATATGAGCTACAACAATTTGGATTATATTTCAGTCAATGAAAGTAATTGAATCTAGCAGTTACGTATTATATTCTTGACTTAGAAGATGTTAAGACTTGTAGTTGCTTTGGTGCAAACCCTGATATGTAACTAATTGCATTATAAATAAATTAGAATTTAACATCTGTAGTGTTAATTGACTTTTATATTTGCACTTGTGTCTATTTTACGTAATGAAGAAAAATAAAAACTTTTGTCTTGCTGCAATTTTATGGGTGTAGCTGATGCTTCAAATCTACTCTTTGTGGAATTAAGTCTACTTTCAGTGTGTTATTGTAAACTTGCTCCACTTAAAACATACATCTTGATTTAATCCAAATGGTGACCATCCCAGACTAAATGTATATATTAAAAAATCAGCTGTGTCAGAAGTCTGATCGCAATTTCTTCCCTCTACAATGTAAGTGCCTTGCAACAATCAGTAACGTTTCCTTTTGTTTTGTAGTGTGGGAACTTTGCCGTTCTGGTGGATCCTTATATTTTGCCTCGGGGAACAAATAAAGACACCAGCTGGTTTACTGAACACCACAAGGAGGTACAACAAAAATCTACTTTTTAGATCAAAAAAGCAGATTGCTGCAAGGAAAGAACAGAACTACAATGAAGTATTTAAATCTTGAGCATTGTTCGAAAGCTAGTATTATGAGTTGCACTTGAATTCCCAACAATTCTTGTGATATTGAAACCTATGTGATATGGTTCATCACATAATACTTCTTTCTCTAATATATATTTGATATTTTGGCAAACTGTGGAATGAAATTTGGATAGCAAACATATCTAATTTGTCCACCACGGTTGTTAAATAAATTAAGGTTTATGTTTAAGTTTATTTTTATTATTGCCATGTGTACCGAGACACAGTGAAAAGCTTTCCACTGTCTGAAGAAGGGTTCCGACCCGAAATGTCACCTTTATCCAGAGATGCTAATGACTCTCTGAGTTACTCCAGCATTTTCGGTCTATCTTCGGTATAAACCAACATCTGCAGTTCCTTCCTGCAGAAAAAAGGATAATGGTTGGCAGACAAAAATGCTGGAGAAACTCAGCGGGTGCAGCAGCATCTATGGAGCGAAGGAAATAGGCAACGATTCGGGCCGAAACCCTTCTTCAGACTGATGTGAGGGTGGGGGGGGGGGGGGGGGCGGGAAGAAGACAGGAAGAGGAGGAGCCAGAGGGCTGAGGGAGAGCTGAGAAGGGGAGGAGAAAGTAAGAACTACCTCAAATTAGAGAAGTCAATGTTCATACCGCTTGGGGTACAAACTGCCCAAACTGAGGTACTGCTCCTCAAATTTCCGGTGATCCTCACTCTGGCCGTGGAGGAGGCCCAGGACAGAAAGGTCGAATTCGGAATGGGAGGAGGAATTGAAGTGCTGAGCCACCGGGAGATCAGGTTGGTTATTGCGAACTGAGCAGAGATGTTCGGCGAAGCGATCGCCATGCCTACGCTTGGTCTCACCGATGTAGTAGTGTTTGTGAATGGAAAACTGTTACCAGTGGAGCTTCTTAATGCTCCTTCCTTTTTTTCTAATATAGATTTGTGATTGAGTCCTAAATGTAGGAGGCACGGTGAAGTAGATTGTCGGAGGAAGTAGATTGTCGCAGTGGGAGGAAGAAAGCTTTAGACTGCAAGGTGGTCCAGGACAAAAGTGGCAAATGAAAATTAATCTAGAGAAATGTAATGCATTTGGGAGATGTAACCAGGCAAGGAACCAAAAGTAAATGGGAGAATATTGAATGATGTGGAGGAACAGAGGGAGCACTGTCAAAAAGCTAGATCCAAAGGATATAGGTTGCTTTCCTTTATTTGCCTTTATATCCAAGTCAGTCAAAAAAAAAAATGGTCTAACAAGCTGGGATTGGTAAAAGAGATCTTGAAATTGTCCGATTTATTTTAAATCCCTCATACGTAATATACTGGAATTATTTGTAGTGCCATCATACATTAAAATGTAATCCTCTAAAAAAAATTAGAGAAAAAAAGCCCCCTGTGGTGATGTCCCTTCATTGTTTGAAGGGTGTCTCCACCGGATTCTGCCCCACTTTGTTTCCTGCGACCATCTCCTCAAGACTGTCTGTCTGCATTTGGGCTTCTTTGCAGTATATAGGCCATAAACCAGGGTGCAAGGCTTTTCAAATCCCACAATGGCCAGTTAAACATCAGCAATTGTGGTTTATTCTTTCTTGTAAATAAAATGTCTAGTGGATGCTCCAGGCTGCAGCTCTGTAATTTTTAGCTAATCCTACTGTAAATGAGTCAAACTTCAATCACTGAAAAGTTATTTACTCACATTTTCCACATTTCACTATAGTTTAAACAATCACTGTGTATGAATTGTTCTGTTATAAAAGAGGTGGTCTTGGCATTATGTTTGGCACAGACATTGTGGGGGGCTGTTCATGCGCTGTACTAAGGCCATTAGGTCATGTGATGTTAGCAGAATTAGGCCATTTGGCCCATCAGGTCTACACAACCATTCAATCATGGCTTATCTATCTCTCCCTCCTAACCCCATTCTATCTGTAACCCTTGACACCCATGCTAATCATGAATCTATCTAGCTCTGCCTTAAAAATATCCATTGAGAATCTCCACAGCCTTCTGTGGCAAATAATTCTACAGATTCACCACCCTCTAACTAAAGAAGTAAGAAACTGGTTTATGTTCTACAAAAATATAAGTTTTATAAATCCAGATTATTTCGTTTTTCCCCTTTTTCTTAATGCCATTTCTTACTAGCTTCCTTTTACTTTGCCATAAGAACATTAAAACATTTTTAAAATGTGTAATTGCTGTAATTTACAGTGCCCTCCAGAATGTTTGGGGCAAAGACCCATCATTTATTTACTTGCCTCTGTACTCCACAATTTGAGATTTGTAATAGAAAAAAATACATGTGGTTAAAGTGCACATGAGGACCAAAGTTGTGCCAATGAAAGTCAAAGAAGCCATTATGACACTGAGAAACAAGGATAAAACTGTTAGTCTTCAGCCAAACCTTAGGCTTACCAAAATCAACTGTTTGGAACATCATTAAGAAAGAGAGCGCTGGTGAGTTTACTAATCGCAAGGGACTCGCAGGCCAAGGAAGACCTCCACAGCTGATGACAGAAAAATTCACTCTATAATAGAGAAAAACTACCAAACACCTGTCCGACAGATCAGAAACACTCTTCAGGAGTCAGGTGTGATAAGTCAATGACCACTGTCTGCAGAAGACTTCATGAACAGAAATACAGAGGCTACGCTGCAAGATGCAAACCACTGGTTAGCCGCAATAAATAGGATGTCCAGGTTACAGTTTGCCAAGAAGTACTTAAAAGAGCAACCACAGTTCTGGAAAAGGGTCTTATGTACAGATGAGACAAAGATTAACTTATATCAGAGTGATGGCAAGAACAAAGTATGGAGGAGAGAAGGAACTGCCCAAGATCCAAAGCATTCACATTAGGCAGGAAATGGTGTTGGATAGACTGATGGGACTGAAGGCTGATAAATCCCCAGGGCCTGATGGTCAGCATCTCAGGGTACTTAAGGAAGTGGCTCTAGAAATCGTGGACGCATTGGTGATCATTTTCTAATGTTCTATAGATTCAGGATTAGTTCCTGTGGATTGGAGCGTTGCTAATATTATCCAACCTTTTAAGAAAGGAGGGGGAGAGAAAATGGGGAATTATAGACCAGTTAGCCTGACATCGGTGGTGGGGAAGGTGCTGGAGCCAATTATAAAAGATGAAATAACGGCACATTTGGATAGCAGTAACAGGATCAGTCCGAGTCAGCATGGATTTACGAAGGGGAACTCATGCTTGACTAATCTTCTGGAATTTTTTGAGGATGTAACTAGGAAAATGGACAAGGGAGAGCCAGTGGATGTAGTGTACCTGGACTTTCAGAAAGCCTTTGATAAGGCCCCACATAGGAGATTAGTGGGCAAAACTAGAGCACATGGTATTGGGGGTAGGGTACTGACATGGATATAAAATTGGTTGGCAGACAGGAAACAAAGAGTAGGGATTAACGGGTCCCTTTCAGAATGGCAGGCAGTGACTTGTGGGGTACCGTAAGGCTCGGTGCTGGGACCGCAGCTATTTACAATATACATCAATGATTTGGATGAAGGGATTCAAAGTAACATTAGCAAATTTGCAGATGACACAAAGCTGGGTGGCAGTGTGAACTGTGAGGAGGATGCTATGAGAATGCAGGGCGACTTGGACAGGTTGGGGGAGTGGGCAGATGCGTGACAGATGCAGTCTTATGTGGATAAATCCTCTTTGGTGGCAAGAACCGGAAGGCAGATTATTATCTGAATGGTGTCAAGTTAGGAAAAGGGGAAGTACAACGAGATCTGGGTGTCTTTGTTCATCAGTCACTGAAAGTAAGCAGGCAGTGAAGAAAGCTAATGGCATGTTGGCCTTCATAACAAGAGGAGTTGAGTATAGGAGCAAAGAGGTTCTTCTGCAGTTTTACAGGGCCCTAGTGAGACCACACATGGAGTATTGTGTGCAGTTTTGGTCTCCAAATCTGAGGAAGGACATTCTTGCAATTGAGGGAGTGCAGCGTAGGTTCACAAGGTTAATTCCCGGGATGGCGGGACTGTCATATGTTGAACGAATGAAGCGACTGGGCTTGTATACACTGGAATTTAGAAGGATGAGAGTGGATCTTATTGAAACATATAAGATTATTAAGGGATTGGACATGCTAGAGGCAAGAAACATGTTCCCGATGTTGGGGGAGTCCAGAACCAGGGGCCACAGTTTAAAAGTAGGGGGTTGGCCATTTAGAACGGAGATGAGGATAATGTTCTCAGAGAGTTGTGAATCTGTGGAATTCTCTGCCTCAGAAGGCAGTGGAGGCCAATTCACTGGATGCTTTCAAGAGAGAGTCAGTTATAGCTCTTAAAGATAGCGGAGTCAAGGGATATGGGGAGAAGGCAGAAACGGGGTACTGATTGTGGGTGATCAGCCATGATCACGGAAATAAATTAGTAAAACAGTACTAAAATAAAATTAATCTTCAAATATTATTAACTGTATTTCTTTCTGTAATATTTTGATTGATGATACTTGCCCACGAGGACATAAGGAATTGCAGATGCTGGAACCATGCATAGAACACAGTGCTGTTGTAATTCAGTGGGTCAGGCACAATTCCCCTATACGCCACTTAGTCAAGAAAATGTTAACATGATATGTAAATAAAATATGCCAATGCAATTCTACAAAAAAAAAGACTAACTTGCAGGTACTTTTATTTGGGAAGTGTTTAAATAAACTATTTTTAGGTTTGTTTTTTCATCATTTCTACACAGTACTGGTTTAAAGTTATTTAAATTCCAGAAACACAGACAGCCCCTCCCTTGTTCCAAGATTGTTTCCAGATTGAGAAATCTATAGAAAGGACCAAGTTCCACAGTGCAAGACATTGCCAAATACTAGAAAACTAGATAAGACATAATCGAGAAAGCCATAATTGGGTTCCATTCAGCAAATGTTTGCATGTCTGTGGATTGTAAAAGGCAGAGAAGATAGAGGGAAGTGGTATCCCTGGGAAAGAATGCATTTGGAAGTGGGGAGGAGGGGGTTGGGTTATGGTTGACATTCCAGCGAGTTTCAATGCCAATGGGGGAAAGAAAGAAAGTGTTTGACGGCATGTTTGCAGTTTAGATGAGCACTGACCACACAGTATTGTCCGTACAATAAAAGTGATTATGGTAGCCGAGAGAGAAAGATTTTGTGACAGCATCTGTGGAGGGAATGGAAAGACAACGGACTCCAACTGTTTGAAGAAGGATCACAACTAAAATATCAGTTGTCCATTTTCCTTCAGAGATACTGCTTAACCTGTCTTGATTTTTGTTCAAGATTTCAGCATCTGCAGATTTGGGTAACTGATTTCCTGTGGCAGTTATTAACAGATATTTAACTATGAGTAAAATGCCCAATTTGCTGTGCTTTAAGTGTAACTGCATGAAATTCAGGTACTGCTGAGGCCTTGATGGCTTTCTCCCGTACACTCCAAAGCAGATTATCTCATTGGTTACCTCGGATTATCCTTGATTGGACTTTGCTGGCTTTACCTTGCATTAAACACTATTCCCTTATCATGTATCCATACACTGTAATGGCTCGATTGCAATCATCTTTTGCATTTCTGCTGACTGGATAGCACGCAATAAAAGCTTTTCACTGTACCTCGGTACACGTGACAATAAACTAAACTGTAGATTGCGTATGACTTGGGAAGACCAAAAATGACCCAAAATATACAGTACATAATTAATCTTATGTAATGAAAGGGTTAACAAGTGTAGGAAGGAACGGCAGATGTTGGTTTACACCTCAGATAGACACAAAATGCTGGAGAAACTCAGCGGGACAGGCAGCATTTCTGGAGAGAACGAATGAGTGACGTTTTGGGTCGACTCGAATAATCACCCATTCCCTCTCTCCAGCGATGCTGCCTGTCCCGCTGAGTTACTCCAGCATTTTGTGTCTATCTTAGGTGTAAACCAACATCTGCCGTTCCTTCCTATACTTGTGTCTATTGAAAGGGTTAGCATGTCAAGTCAAGTCAAGTTTATTCGTCACATACACATACGAGATGTGCAGTGAAATGAAAAGTGGCAATGCTCGCGGACTTTGTGCAAAAAGACAAACAAACAAACAACCACACAAACTACAAACAGAATGTAACAGAATCACATGTTCCACCATCAGTAAGTGGGGAGTAATGTGTGACTTTTGCAGAGAATGGAGGGATATGGATTATGTGCAGGCAGATGAGAGTTGGTCTTGGCATCATGTTTGGTGCTGACATTGTGGGCACAGCAGCCTGTTCTTGTGCTGCACTGTTCTAAGTTTTATGTATGTTTGAGAATTTACCACGGAGAAGTACAAACACAATTTTTGGTGCACACACCCAAATTCCTTTCTTGAATTACAAAGTAGAAAATCTATCCACCATTGTACCATTGTTATTCAACAGAGGTTTTTTAATCACGCATTTGAATTTTGCTGGAGTAAAAATGCAATTTTCAGTATTACAGTTTTTTGAGGACTTCCATCAGGGAAAGAAATTGGATATTCGTATTTGGATATTGATCGCAAGGTATAATTGTACTTTTTTTTTCTCTATAGGAGATAAGTACACTTTTAAAGGAAAATATTGACTTAAGGATCAAGCAATATCTTGAAGCAAGAAAACAACATCGGAACGCACAAACTAAATCAAACAAAGAACTTACACCTAATAACCCGCTTTGCTTAAAAGGTAAAATAAAATCTATATGTGTTCATTAATGAAAGTAAAATGAAAGTAAAATGCTTGGGTAAAGGAAGCTATTGTCAAATCATAGATCTGTGTTGAATTATGTTGTGTATTGTGTCCTTTTTTAATTGTAACGCTGTATGGTGTGAGGAGGATGCTAGGAGACTGCAAGGTGACTTGGATAGGCTGGGTGAGTGGGCAAATGTTTGGCAGATGCAGTATAATGTGGATAAATGTGAGGTTATCCATTTTGGTGGCAAAAACAGGAAAGCAGACTATTATCTAAATGGTGGCCGATTAGGAAAAGGGGAGATGCAGCGAGACCTGGGTGTCATGGTACACCAGTCATTGAAAGTAGGCATGCAGGTGCAGCAGGCAGTGAAGAAAGCGAATGGTATGTTAGCTTTCATAGCAAAAGGATTTGAGTATAGGAGCAGGGAGGTTCAATTGCAGTTGTACAGGGTCTTGGTGAGACCACACCTGGAGTATTGCGTATAGTTTTGGTCTCCAAATCTGGTGAGGGTTGGAGAGAGAGGGAAAGCAAGGGTTACTTGAAGTGAGAGAAATAATTTCATACCACTGGAGTGTAAGTTGCCCAAGCAAATAGGTGCTGTTCCTCCAATTTGCGTTGGGCCTCACTCTGACCGTGGAGGAGGCCCACAACGGAAAGGTTAATGTGGGAATGGGAGGGGGAGTTAAAGTGTTTAGCACCTGAACCTGAAGAGTGAGATGGGAGGATGTATAATCAAGGTAACTTTGGTGGGTTTTTGGGCTGTAATGTTGTTTTGACAAAAATGGAGACAGAGCTCTGAGATAGGAATACAGGGAAAGCATTGGAAGCAAACCAAATGAAGCAAGAGGGGCTATAAACTATACTTTATTATACAGTAAATGCAAAGATTTATCAAAGTGCACATCAAATATTTTTCTAAATATATTAAGGGATATGGGCCAAACGCAGGCAGGGGGAACTAGTACAGATGGAGCATTTTGGTCGGCATGGACAAGTTGGGCTGAACGGCCTGTTTCCATGCTGAATAACACAATCACATTGAGCCATGAAGATGGGGCAAGCCAATTTAATGATTGAATGATTGATTGATTCAAAATGTAGCATTTAAGAGGCTCAATAGTTCTCCAAAGGGGTTAAGGGGCTTTGAATGGTCATTTCATGTTCCTTTGTTGATGATCTTTCTGCGATGTGGCTAACCACCACATTCATATTGTGATTGAGTGTGGTTACTTTGTGTGTCTGTCTGTGGTGGTTCCACAGCCTCCTTCTGTGAATATAATTTTATGTGGACCCACCCAGTGACGGCTGAGCTTTAAAAGATGTATTTTCAGTGGAACAAAGTTCGAATAGATTCATAACAGGGCAAGGAATTTGTCCTCTCAGATAACCTCGCAGGTGATGAAGACTGTCTTATCGACAATGGACGTTTAATCAGCAGTTCCCAGTTTGCAGTGCTGGTTTTCTGGTAAAGTTTATTGCTTTGATAAATGTTCGGCAGCGGGTTTCTTCAAATTACTGCTAATCTTCCATTCACATGGAATCTGAATGTTTGTATTGTAGAGTCAATGTCTCTATCTCATCGTGAATTCAGTTTATTAGTTCTCAATCTCTCAAGAAAGATAATTTTGAAATGGTGGGGCGATCTATCTAATTAATGTGTGGGTACATCATTCACTTATCATGTTTCCGAGTGTCAGCCTTTGCTCAGTTTATAACACTCTTGTCTCTGAGTTGGAGGAATGCAGGTTCCAAACTTCGGAGACTAAGTCTAGGCTGGTATTCTCGTACTACATTGGCAGACTGTTGGATGAGATATTCAACCTGGGCCCCAATGCCCTTTCAGGTGAACGTAGATTCAGGAACAGCTTCTTCCCTCCTGTTATTACACTACAGGTCCACAATCAATAAAATTAAACAGGAGGACAGTAAAACTAGTTTGAGAACTAGGGTTGGGGAGGAATGGAGAGAGGGGGAAAGCTAGGGTTACTTGAAGTTAGAGAAATCATTTCACACCACTGGGGTGTAAGTTGCCCAAGCGATATATGAAATGCTGTTCCTCCAATTTGTGTTGGCCTCACTCACTCTGACAGTGGAGGAGTCCCACAACCGAATGGTTAATGTGGGAATGGGAGGGGGAGTTCAAGTGTTTAGCACCTGTACTTGAAGAACGGCCTGAAAAGTGTGATTGGAGGATGTTCTGGCACCATTGATTCCAGAGCCTTGCTATATTATCCATTTTGCCAGACCAACAGAGGTCACAGCTTGGGCGAGGGGGGGGGGGGGGGGGCGCTAAGATACCGGCCCACTATGTTGGCCTCTGCAGTCGGTTATGGGAATGGATCTGCTGAGGCCACAGAGGGCAAATTCGACCTGCCGATCGGCGCAAATGTCCTGATGAGGTTGAGATCACTCGCATCACTCGGCCTAGGCACCACATTTTTGTGGAGACTTCTGGGGGGGGGGGGGGGGGGGTTTGTCCGGATTAAAGAGGGGGCTAGACCACCAGTTGCTAGAAAATCGGTGGTGGACATGTACTGAATAGTCCTATCATAAGCAAAGGCTGTGGGGGCAATCTCCCACCCTATGTCATTGCAGCCCTTGCACTTTTTTCATCTGCAGTTTCTCTGTAACTGTAATGCTATCACTCTACAACACTATATTCTGCACTGGTATTCTTCTCTTTACACTGCCTGTTGGACTTGTGTACAATTTGATTGTAATCGTGTATGGAAGAAGCGCTACCCATTCCTTCTCTCCAGAGACGCTGCCTGTCCCGCTGAGTTACTCTGCCATTTTGTGTCTATCTAAAGTGTGATTTCAGTGGATAGGTTTTCCTTGTATCTCGGTACACATGATGATAATAATAAGCCAATACTAATAAAAAGTCTCTGCCACTATTTCAAAGTTGGAGTCACACCTGGTATCTCAACTAATCTATATCACTCAATCAATATCTTTAAAACAGATTGTTAGTTCACATGTTGCCGTTTCTACAGAACTTGGCAGTACCCAAATTGACTGCAATATATCCTACAGTACAACAGCGACCACATAAATAAAGTACTTTGTTTAAGAAGGAACTGCCGATGCTGGAAAAATCGAAGGTAAATAAAAATGCTGGAGAAACTCAGCGAGTGAGGCAGCATCTATGGAGCGAAGGAATAGGTGACATTTTGGGTCTGAAGAAGGCTCTCGACCCGAAACGTCACCTATTCCTTCGCTCCATAGATGCTGCCTCGCCTGCTTAGTTTCTCCAGCATTTTTATATACATAAAGTACTTTATTGACTTTGGGGTACTTTGGTATCTTACATTTGTGGAATGTGCTGCTTAAATGGAAGTATTTCATTCTCATGCCTTGTTCTTCATGCTAAAGCCAAGTCGGAAGCAGTCTTGGTCATGCCAGCTGAGAGCATCTTTAAAAAGTTTAGAATTTATTCTAAAATATTAATACATGGTGAATTTCCACACAAGTGCAACCTGTAGTCAATACCTCTAGTGTTTGGTTTGCATGCCAAACTACAGCACAGCTTGGAGAGCTGCTGGCTCATCGCGACAGAGACCCAGATTCAATCCTGACCTTGTGTGTGGAGTTTGCACCTTGTCCTGTGACCATGTGGGTTTGCTCCAGTGTCATCCCACATCCCAAGGACATGCAGGTTTGTAGGTTAATTGGCCTTCATTTTTTCACACAGAGAGTGGTGAATCTCTGGAATTCTCTGCCACAGAATGTAGTTGAGGCCACAGTTCATTGGCTATATTTAAGAGGGAGTTAGATGTGGCCCTTGTGGCTAAAGGGATCAGGGGGTATGGAGAGAAGGCAGGTACAGGATACCGAGTTGGATGATCAGCCATGATCATATTGAATGGCGGTGCAGGCTCGAAGGGCCGAATGGCCTACTCCTGCACCTATTTTCTATGTTTCAGTGCGTAGGGAGTGGATGAGAAAGTGGGTTAACATGGAACCAGTGTGATCGGGTGATCGATGGTCGGCGTGGACTCGGTGGGCCGGAGGACCTGTTTCCATGCCATATCTTTCAACTGAACTGTGGAAACTGTAAGTCTGTGGAATTCTCTGCCTCAGAGGGCTGTGGAGGCAGGTGTGCACAAAGCATGCGATTCTCAACTAAATTTCATTTTAAAACCTCTTTTCCCCCTCTTATATTGTTCGTCTGCATCTCTTGAGCTCTTCCCCTGCTAGTAACCTTTTGCCTTGTTGTGAAACTCATCTGTCGCAATGCCCTGCGTGTCTGCCTCTCGTCTGATGATGTTGTTGAACTGAGCTCATGAAGAACTCTGCCACCAGTAGTCCAATTCCCATAACATTGCACTTTCCCAGCACCCAATGCTCGCTCTGAACTGGCAATGGCTCGCTCTCAATGTTCTCAATCTTGTGTCCAAATCCCTCGGCGACTTGTCCCTTTCAGTGACCTCCTCCAGTCCAATTACCCTCAACATTCCTCCAATTCCTGCATGTCCTAGAATTACTTCGTTGCGCTGTTTGCAGCAGTGCCTTAAGCTGCTTCGGTAGTAAGATTTGGCATTCCTCTCTGGCTCTCTCCCCCTCCCTGAACCTCTCTGTCTCTCTCTCCCCCTTCCTCAATCTCACAAACTCTTTAGCTCTCTCTAAATCTATCTGGCTCTCTCCCCCTCCCTGAATCTCTCTAACTTTCTCCCCCACCCGACCTCTCTGTCCCTCTCCCTCTTAACGGACCTTTCCAGCTCTGGTTCTCCCCCCCCTCCCCCCCCTCCCTAAATCCCTCTGTTCTCTTTCCCTTCCTAAACTCCCCCTACCATAAGCCTCCCTAGCTCTGGTCTCCTCCCTGAATGTTTCATGCTCTGGCTCTCTCCCCCTCCCCGAATCTCTCTGGCACTCTTCGTCTCCCACCTCCTGCTTAGATTACCAATACCAAACCCTTTTTACCAAGCTCTCTTTTAAAACCCATTAATGCGGCTTAATCGCATTTAGTCGTAAACACCCCTGGGACAGTTTTGTTATGTAATTTAAATGTTGCGTGTTGGTGCCAACCTGAAAAGCAATTCAATCATTTTTTATTTTGCTCGATACTTGAATGCGGTTGGGTGTTTTGTGTGATATTGTTCCCTTTGAGGATTGCAAAATTGCAGAGGGAAAAAAAGCAATTAAAGTAAGCAATAATCGCCCCTTCTTTAATGGAATTTTTGTGGCGTGTTCGATCCACCCACGCAGACTTATTGCAGATCGTGAATGGACATGTGTGATCCACTTTTTTAAATTGCAGTGTCTGTTCAGACATGACTGATCTCCCAGCAGGTCCAAAATGCAACAGGAACATAACATCGCTGAGGTGAATATCGTCATGTGTGCTGCCCTGTAGGAAGCCTTGGCAGTCCGTGAGATCAGAATGCAGTGTATACTTTGTGGTTTCCTTTCCATGAGGTTGTTGATGCTGATGAATCCATAGGTGTGCCATGGTTCCCGTCTTTGACAATGACGACACTGACAATGCACCTGGTCTCAAATTAGTCTTTGATGTTTATATGTCAACAGTTCCCCGATGCAAATACCTAAAGTCTACCTTTGTGTCAGCTATTAAATTACTGCTGAGTTTCACAAAATGCTTGGTTAATTAGATTTTGTGTAATCCTACAGATGTTACAGGTCCATGATGTGCAGGTTATGTTCTTTTGTTCTTTTTTTATTTACTTACTTGACACTCTAATAACCAGAATTAACTAGTAAGGCTTCCGTCAAGTAACACTCCCTGCCCAAGAATGTTTGGCGACTTGCATGGATAGGACAGGTTTGGAGGGATATGGACCAAATGCAGGCAGGTGGTGTAGATGTGGTATGTCGGCCGGTGTGGGCAAGTTGGGCTGAAGGGCCTGTTTCCATGCTGTAAGGCTCTCTATGACTCTCTCTCCCTCTCCCTCTCCCTCTCCCTCTCCCTCTCTCTCTCTCTCTCCCCCCTCCCTCTCCCTCTCATAGAAACATGGAAACATAGAAAATAGGCGCAGGAGTAGGCCATTCGGCCCTTCAATATGATCATGGCTGATCATCCAACTCAGTATCCTGTACCTGCCTTCTCTCCATACCCCCTGATCCCTTTAGCCACAAGGGCCACATCTAACTCCCTCTTAAATATAGCTAATGAACTGGCCTCAACTACCTTCTGTGGCAGAGAATTCCACAGATTCACCATTCTCTGTGTAAAAAATTATTTTCTCATCTCGGTCCTAAAAGATTTCCCCCTTATCCTTAAACTGTGACCCCTCGTTCTGGACTTCCCCAACATCGGGAATAATCTTCCTGCATCTAGCCTGTCCCTTAAGAATTTTGTAAGTTTCTATAAGATCCCCCCTCAATCTTCTAAATTCTAGCGAGTACAAGTCGAGTCTATCCAGTCTTTCTTCATATGAAAGTCCTGCCATCCCAGGAATCAGTCTGGTGAACCTTCTCTGTACTCCCTCTATGGCAAGAATGTCTTTCCTCAGATTAGGAGACCAACACTGTACGCAATACTCCAGGTGTGGTCTCACCAAGACCCTGTACAACTCTCTTCCTCCCTCTCCTCTCTCTCCCTCTCCTCTCTCTCCCTCTCCTCTCTCCCCCCCCTCCTCTCTCCCCCCCTCCTCTCTCCCCCCCTCTCTCTCCCCCCCTCCTCTCTCCCCCCCTCCTCTCTCACCCCCCTCCTCTCTCCCCCCTTCCTCTCTCCCCCCCTCCTCTCTCCCCCTCTCCTCTCCTCTCTCCCCCTCCTCTCTCCCCCCTCCTCTCTCCCCCCTCCTCTCTCCCCCCTCCTCTCTCCCCCCTCCTCTCTCCCCCCTCCTCTCTCCCCCCTCCTCTCTCCCCTCCCCTCCTCTCTCCCCCCTCCTCTCTCCCCCCTCCTCTCTCCCCCCTCCTCTCTCCCCCCCTCTCCCCCTCCTCTCTCCCCCCTCCTCTCCCCCCCCTCCTCTCCCCCCCTCCTCTCTCCCCCCCTCCTCTCTCCCCCCTCCTCTCTCCCCCCCTCCTCTCTCTCCCCCCCTCCTCCTCTCCCCCCCCTCCTCTCTCCCCCCCTCCTCTCTCCCCCCCTCCTCTCTCTTTCTCTCCTTATTCTCTCCTTATTCTATTCACCATCCTGTCAGTTTGTATATTTCTTCATTTAACTGCATTTATAGTTCAGGTGAATGAAGCAGATGTCTGTGAAGACCCGTGTCAAATAAGGCTGTGTCTTTGCCCCGATACTTAAAGTTTCTCTTTACAATGTTGCACCACATCTTCAGCAAACCTCTCGTGGGAGTAGAGCTAATTGATTGATAGAGAGATGCAGCGAGGAAATTAGCCCTCCAGCCCACCTTTGACCATCGATCACACTAGTTCTATGTTATCTCTTTTCTCATCCACTCCCGACACATCAGGGACGGTTTGCACAGGCCAATTAACCTACAAACCAGCATGTCTTTTGGGATGAGGAAAGAAACCAGAGCAAATGGAGGAAGCCCACGAGGTCACAGGGATAACATGACAAACTCCACACAAATAGCGCATGAGGACAGGATCTAACCCGGGTCTCTGGTGCTGAGAGGCAGCAGTCCCATCCAGCTGCGCCACTGTGCTGCGAAAATGTTTAATCTGTGGCAATTAGATTTCAGCACCATTGACAACCAAATCTCAGTAGATTGCCTGGGTGACAGAGAAAAACAATTCAGGGATGTGTTCAAAGTTTTCTGGAAAAAATGCGAGTTGTGAGTTTATGATTACTTAAAATGGAGACGGGGCATTTGGTGTTAAGTATAGTAAACCGTCATTTTTACGGACCTCTTTATAACGGATCTCAGTTATAGCGGACAGACCTATCGATGGCTTCCTCAGCCTCGCCTACTGCCAGTACCGCCGGCCCACATGGCATCCTCAGCCACACCGTCCACTCTTGGCCCTCGCAGCAACCCAGTGCAGACAGCCGACGTTCAGGCACTGGCACTTCACTCTGCTTGCTCCGTTATCTAAACGTGTTCTGTCTCTGCTCCCCTCCATCCCCACTACACGTGCCTCTTTGTCCCCTGCAATCCCCATTCGTGCACCACTCCCTCATACATCAATCACTCTCACATTCCTCCACAAACCCATTAATGCACGCCTCCTCATTCCACAAACCTTCCCCCCACCATCCCCCCCCCCCTCCTCCCATCCCCCTCTTCTCCCGCCCCCCCCCCCCCCCCCCCCCCCACCACCATGTGAGGAACAGAATTATGAAACGTTTCAGGTTAAAATTATTTTAGAATGTAATATAGATCGATTCTATTGTGAAGATAGACACAAAATGCTGGAGTAACTCAGTGGGACAGGCACCACCTCTGGAGAGAAGGAATGGGTGACACCCATTTCAGGTCGACACCCTTCCTCAGACGTCAACGATTCCTTCTCTCCAGAGATGCTGCTTGTCCCACTGAGTTACCCCAGCATTTTGGTGTCTACGATGTACAGCAGAATCTGCAGTATTCTGCTCTATTCTATTCTATTCTACGTGATTGATGTTTACTTTTGGCAGATAATTGCTAATTCCGCAGGAGTCGCTGATTCATTTTCAGTGCTTGGTTATATTTATGTAAGAACGTAGAACAATGCAGCCGGCCGGGGAACAGGTCCTTCAGCCCACAATGTCGGTGCCAAACATGATGTCAAGACCAACCCTTCCCGACCTGCACGTAATCCATTCCCTCCATATCCATGTGCCCAAGAGTTGCAGTAATTTGTGGAGTACTTTAATGTGACAGACTGAGGACCAATGTAAACATACATGTGTAGGAAGGAACTGCAGATACTGAAGATAGTGGGAGTAACGCAGTGAATCAGGCAGCATCTCTGGAGAAAAAGAATAGGTGATGTTTTGGGTCGACATCCTTCTTCAAACATAAATGTCCTCCTTTTGAAATCTAGAAGTAGAAAGATAAAACTTTGCTGCAATGATTCTAACAGAAAAGCCGATTTTGAGTAGATAATTGATATTGATGATACATCGCTGTCGGATTCCCTTGTACTTTAAGCCTTTTCTCATGGTGTGCGATAGACGTGACTACTGTTAGTCAGACTGTAGTAGGATCTAACAGTGCCACGGGGCTTTTAAGCCACACTCTCAGCATTCACTGCTACTTGAGCTGCTTTTACTGCTCCTCACTTTGTAAGCATAAACAAAGAAATAGAAAGTTACCTTAGCATTAGTCATTCGTTTTCTACAGGTTTTCCTGTAATCTTGTACCACTTTGATTCTCTCTGTGGCATGACCTGAGACAACCTGTGGATGATATTACCAGTACCAATGCTTCAGAAGAGAATTGGCGAATGAGGAACTAAGGGGAACCACATAACGACTGGGGTTGTATTAGCTGGAATTTTTAGAAGATGAGGGCATCTTATAGAAACATATAAAATTCTTAGAGGATTGGACAATGCAGATGCAGGAAAAATGTTCCCGATGCTGGGGGAGTCCAGAACCAGGGGTCACACAGTTTAAGAATAAGGGGTAGGCCATTTAGGACTGAGATGAGGGAAAACTATTTCACCCAGAGAGTTGTGAATCTGTGGAATTCTCTGCCACATAAGGCAGTGGAGGCCAGTTCACTGGATTAGTTTAGTTTAGAGGCACAGGGCGTAAACAGGCCCTTCGGCCCACCGGGTCCGCGCCGACCAGCGATCCCCACACATTAACATCATCCTACACCTACTAGGGACAATTTTTACATTTACCAAGCCAATTAACCTACAAACCTGTACGTGTTTGGAGTGTGGGAGGAAACCGAGAAAACACACGCAGGTCACGGGGAGAACGTACAAACTGCGTACAGACAGAGCCTGTAGTCTGGATCGAACCCGGGTCTCCGGCGCTGCATTCGCTGTAAGGCAGCAACTCTACCGCTGCGCCACCGTGAGATTTCGCTCTCTGGGCTAAGGGAATCAAGGTATATGGGGAAAAAGCCGGAACAGGATACTGATTTTGGATGATCAGCACGATTGGACGGCACAAAACGTTGGATGGCACTCGGAGTTTAGAAGATTGAGGGGGGACCTCATTGAAACTTGCTGGATAGGGAAAAGCCTGTAAAGAGTGGATGTGGAGAGGATGTTTTCACTACTGGGCGAATCTATGACTGGAGGCCTTACCCTCAGAATAAAAGGACGTACCCTTAGAAATTAGATGAGCAGGAATTTTCTTTAGTCAGAGGCTGGTGAATCCATTGCCATAGACGGCTGTGGAGGCCAAGTCAATTGATATTTTTAAGGCGAAGATTGTCTGATTCTTGATTAGTACGGGTGTCAGGAGTTTGCCTACCGCAAGAACAGGAGTACGGAGGATGCCATCTCAACGGCACTTCACTCCGCCCTCTCCCACCTCGACAACAGAGACACTTACGTAAGAATGCTGTTCATCGATTACAGCTCAGCATTCAACACCATTATACCATCAAAACTGATCACCAAACTCGGTAACCTGGGCATCGACCCCTCCCTCTGCAACTGGATACTGGACTTTCTAACCAACAGACCCCAGTCTGTTAGGTTAGACAAGCACACCTCTTCAACCCTCACCCTGAACACCGGCGTTCCACAGGGCTGTGTGCTGAGCCCCCTCCTCTACTCCCTCTTCACCTATGACTGCACACCTGTACATGGTACTAACACCATCATCAAGTATGCAGATGATACAACGGTGATTGGCCTCATCAGCAACAACGATGAGTCGGCCTACAGGGAGGAGGTCCAGCACTTAGCAGCATGGTGCGCTGACAACAACCTGGCCCTTAACTCCAAGAAGACCAAGGAGCTCATTGTAGACTTCAGGAAGTCCAGGGGCGGCACGCACACCCCCATCCACATTAACGGGACGGAGGTGGAACGTGTTTCTAGCTTCAGGTTCCTGGGAGTCAACATCTCCGATGACCTCTCTTGGACCCACAATACCTCAACTCTGATCAAGAAGGCTCACCAGCGTCTCTTCTTCCTGAGGAGACTGAAGAAGGTCCATCTGTCTCCTCAGATCCTGGTGAACTTCTACCGCTGCACCATCGAGAGCATCCTTACCAACTGCATCACAGTATGGTATGGCAACTGCTCTGTCTCCGACCGGAAGGCATTGCAGAGGGTGGTGAAAATTGCCCAACGCATCACCGGTTCCTCGCTCCCCTCCATTGAGTCTGTCCAAAGCAAGCGTTATCTGCGGAGGGCGCTCAGCATCGCCAAGGACTGCTCTCACCCCAACCATGGACTGTTTACCCTCCTACCATCCGGGAGGCGCTACAGGTCTCTCCGTTGCCGAACCAGCAGGTCCAGGAACAGCTTCTTCCCGGCGGCTGTCACTCTACTCAACAACGTACCTCGGTGACTGCCAATCACCCCCCCACCCCCCGGACACTTATTATCACTTATTATTATTTATTTAAATCATTTGCTATGTCGCTCTTCCAGGGAGATGCTAAATGCATTTCGTTGTCTCTGTACTGTACACTGACAATGACAATTAAAATTGAATCTGAATCTGAATCTGAGAAGGCAAAGAAGAATGGGGTAAAGAGGGAAAGGTAGATCAGCCATGATTGAATGACGGAGTAGACTCCGTGGGCCGAATAGCCTAACACTGCCCTTAGAACTTATGAACTTATGAGAGTTCTGTTTGAAATCACATGCAACAGATTAGTATCCATAATATTCTGACTATATTCTTGCAGTAGGACTTTAAGTATGCTTGTGTGGAGCTGCAGTATGGCAAAGGTTAAGATAGCATGCAACTAGCATGTAGTTTTCCATTTGTGATTTTAAGAACGTATTGTTATTGGTGATATGGAATTAAAGAGTATGCAAGGTTTCAATCAGTCAAATCTGTATAGAAGTTGACACTTCCAAGCAGACGTTTAGAGCATTGCGGTAACTAGAAATGTGCTGCTCTCCTTGTGCACAAGTAGATAAAGTCTGTCTGGGAAATGAATGCAAGTTATCAGAGTCCAGTTGATCCGCGACAACACATGGACAATAGCAAAAGGCACGACACAAAGTGCTGGAGTGCCTCAGCGTGTCAGACAGCATGTTTAGTGGGAGTGGACTGACGGATTTTCAGTCAGTTGAGAAATTCCCAGTTCCCTTCCATATGTGCCCCTTCCCAATATTGAAACTACAGTGAACTTTATTCGCGTGCAGGAAGGAACCGCAGATGCTGGTTTACGCCAAAGATAGACACAAAATGCTGGAGTAACTCAAGTGGGACAGGCAGCATCTCTGGAGAGACGGAATAGGTGACGTTTCTGGTCGAGACCCTTCTTCAGACTTCTCAACCTGAAACGTCGACTATTCCTTTTCTCCAGAGATTCTGCCTGACCCGTTGAGTTACTCCAGTATTTTGTGAACTTTATTCACCTTGTCAGTGTCCCAAAGTTAATCCTCGAGCCAAAAGACACTTTTACAGGTGCTGGTTTTTGGAATGTAAGTAATGAGATAATAATTTCAAGTATGCAAATCAGATTGCCATTATTGGCATGCATTTATCACCATTACTCGCATGCTCAGGAAAGCATTACAGGTCCATCACATCACACACCACTAGATTAACAAACAGTTTCTACCCCAAGGCCATCACCACTCTGAACTCTGCACCAAATACAACCCCCCTCCCCCCTCCCATAGCCAATATTTTGTACTATAACACTATACTGTGAAATATTGCACATTCTGACTTGACTTGACATTTTTCTTGCCGTTTTTGCTGTTTTCATTGGCGTTATTATTTATCTGATACGTTGGAGCTCCGCCCGGCCATTGCGCTTGAAATTTCGTTGTATGTATTTACAATAACAAAGATTATTATTATTATTATCATGTGCACCGAGATACAGTGAAAAGTGTTTGTCTGTGTGCTATCCAGTCAGATCAGAAAATACCGTACAGGAATACAATCAAGCCAAACACTGTGCAAGTACAACAGGTAATGCAATGAGAAAAATGCAAGAGTGAAGAATATAGTTTCTCCAGAGGAAAAGTGCACCATCCGAAATGAGGGAGGTTTGAAAATCGGGACTGTACCCTAGCTCATGGTAGAGTAGAAAGTGAACTGAAATGAAATGAAGCAAATTAAATCCTGTATGATTCCCAAATTTAAAAAAAAGTATTCTTGTGTTCATACTATGAGCCCATAGAGGTGGGCTGTAGAGGCTTTGCAGGGCGCTCACTCAACCTGTTGGGCATTAAGGGGCTGGCAAAGAAGAGAGCCATTCAATCCGCAAGCGAAGCCCCAGAGAAAGCCACTAGGTGGCTTTGGATTAAGAGGGCTGATCCGTGGGCGGTTGCTGCTGGGACGCAAGTCGGGGCTTGATCAACCCCGGCTGGGTCGCCTGGGCGAGGGTGTCTGATGTTGTGAGACCCAAAACACCCGATGACCCCAGGTCACATCATTGAAGATGTGTCCCAGCGCATCTAGAAGATGTATCTTTCACACATAGATTCCGTTTTGGTTATAATAGAGGAAATTTATTTTTAAAATGTCTTCCAGTTATTTGACATCTTGGCAATAGTGTCGTAATTAATACAAACGTTATCTCCATTTGGAGCTTCTTAGTGCATTCTTAAATATGACACTCGGCATTTCTGACCAAGAATAATAAAGTTCAGATGAAAGAATGTACTTGAGGTTTAAATAATCTGATGACTTGAGTTGATGTTACAGAATGTAGGGATTGCCAAGTGCTTTTTTTATGCATAGACAATGCACAGTTTATTATTGCAATATTTATTTTATTGTAATAAGCTAAATGATTGTAATCTATATTTAAGGATTTGTGCATTAAAACACCCAAATAGAAATCTAGGCTAAACACTTAAATATCACGAATATCAACATAACGAACTTGATATGCTGTTTATGACAATATGTCAACCATGGTTCCATCGGAAAGTTAGCGTATCAGCATTAAAAAGAGGGCAGAAGTTCTCCTTGTCCTGACCAACAATTGGCCTTGTATAGCAGGGAACAGATTCATTGGTCATTTGCTGCTTTTAGAATCTTTTTGTGATTTAATTCGTTAGTTTGGTTTAGTTTCGAGGTACAGCCCTTTGGCCCACCGAGTCCACACCGACCAGCGATCCCTGCAAACACCATCCTACACACACTAGGGACAATTTACATTTATTTATACCAAGCCAATTAACCTACAAGCCTATAGGTCTTTGGAGTGTGGGAGGAAACCGAAGATCTCGGAGAAAACCCACGCAGGTCAGGGGGAGAACATACAAACTCCGTACAGACAAGCACCCGTAGTCAGGATTGAACCCGAGTCTCTGGCTCTGCCAGGCAGCAGCTCTACCGCTGCTCCACTGTGCTGTCCCAAAGATGTCATGTTTCCATAAGTGGCAACAGTGATTGTGCTTCAAAAGTAATACATTGGATGATCTAGAAACAAGGAACTGCAGATGCTGGTTACAAAAGAAGGCACAAATTGCCGGAGTAACTCAGTGGGTCTGGCAGCATCTCTGGAGAACATGGATGGGTGACATTTTGGGTCGAGTCCTTGGTCCCGTCACGAAACGCCACCTATCCAAGTTCTGATGCTGCCTGATCCACTGAGGTACTCCAGCACTTTTTGTCTTCTTTCACATTGAATGATTGAATTGTTGCTTCCTTTTCCTTTCTGTCTTTTGCTGATGTTGATTTGTTCCTTTATCTTTCCCTCATTCCTTTCTGTTTTAGAGTCATTTCAATTTTCCTTGCAAACAACCTATCTGATCTCCGGGCTGCCAAACACTTTAATTCCCTTTCCCATTCCCACGCTGACCTTTCTGTCCTAGGCCTTCTCCATTGTCAGAGTGAGGCCAAACGCAAATTGGAGGAACAGCATCTCATATTTCGCTTGGACAGCTTACAACCCAGTGGTATGAACATTGATTTCTCGAACTTCAAGTAACCCTTGCATTCCCTCTCTCTCCATCCCTCACCCACCCACGTCGTACCAGCTTCAGTCATGTTGTTTAAGAAGGAACTGCAGATGCTGGAAAATCGAAGGTAGACAAAAATGCTGGAGAAACTCAGCGGGTGAGGCAGCATCTATGGAGCAAAGGAAATAGGCAACGTATCGGGCCGAAACCCTTCTTCAGACCAAAGTCGTCTTATTGATTCTCATTACAATACAAATTATCTATACTTGTTCTCACCTAGCACACAGCTAACATTGGCCTGTTTCGTACATGATAGGACCGAAAACGTCTCCCATTCCTTTTCTCCAGAGATGCTGCCTGTTGCTGAGTTGTTCCAGCTTTTTGTGTCTATCTTCGGTTTAAACCAGCATCTGCAGTTCCTTCTTACAGACCAAGGAGATTAGTTTCAACTGCTATATTCTGAAGATAGACACAAAGTGCTGAATTAACTCAGCGGGTCAGGCAGCATCTCTGGAGAAAAACGATGGGTGTCGAAACCCTTCTTCTGACGTGAAATATCACCCATCCAACACTCTGTGTCTATCTTTGGTTTATAGCAGCATCTGCAGTTCCTTCCTACGCATCTTAAGCTGGTATATTGTTTGGCACAGACATTGTAGGCTGTAGGGCCTGTTTCAGTGCTGTGTTCTATGTTTAAAGGATTGCTCTAAAGAATTGGGGCCGCAAAGAGGTTTCTTTGAAAGGACAGCTGGGAGTGGAATTGAGGTAGAAAGCATTGAGTGATGTAACAATGTTGTCAAACTGGTGGGTGAAGACCACAAGTGGCTTTAATTTGAGGTGTGTGTTGCTGAAGTACAGATACACCCGAGCCAGGTTTTCTTTCCTCTGAGGGTTCTGAATACTTGCGTTAGTTACGTCTGGAAAACGCTTACATTCTTTTCTTGTGGTTTTGCTATTGAACTTCTTTTTCAATTCTACATTTTGTCTTGGTTTCATTTTGGTATATTGTTTCAGTTGTGTATTTTAGTCTTACAGAACTTGACAATAACTTTGGATATGATTAAGAGCAACAAAGGGAAGAGATGTCCTTCATTTTACACATTGCCATGTAATGAACAACACATTGTTCTGTGGCTACAAGGATGTGCAGATGCTGGTTTACAAACAAAGGCACAATGTATCATTGAGTCGCAGAGTGATACAGCGTGGAAACGCCCTTTGCCCCAACTTGCCCACACCGGCCAACACGTCCCAGCTACTCTAGTCCCACCTGCCTGGATTTGGTCCATATCTCTCTAACTGGTCCTATCCAAGTAAGTCAACGACCATTCTTGTGCAGGCAGTGTTACTCGATTGAATCCTTAATTGTTAAATCTGGTTATCAGAGTGCCAAGTAAGTAAATAAGTCAAGTACCTCAGTGGGTCAGGCAGTATCTCTGAAGAACATGGATAGGCAACATTTTGGGTCAGCACCCTTCTTCAGACTGACTGTGATTGGGGGGGGGGGGGATGAATGAAAGGAGGAAGAGAGGAGAGGTGGGTCAAAGCATAGCAGGTAATATGTTGAGACAGATAATGGGGGTATTGATAGGCAGATGGTGGACAAAGGCTAGAGATGAAGAGACAAGGTGTGAAACAAAAGGATTGCAGAAATGCTCATTGTGAAGCTGGAGGACAGGATGTAGTTGGAAGGGGAGAAATAGATGTGAGTCCAGGTGGGGCACGGGGAATATTGTCAATATCCTGTCACCTATATTTCAAATTGCTGCGAATTATTAAAGTTCCAAATGGCATGTTGCATTTTTATGTTCTAAATTATCTGTGTCTGTTCTTGAACACGTACTGCACAAAAACCTAAAATATTTTTTTACTTTACTGGTGATAGTCACTTGCTGCTGATGATAAAAAAAACTGAGAGAAACACACCCGTGACAGTTTATTTTCCTGAGAAAATTCTGGTGTTAGCCCCCTTATTAATCTTTGTACAAATATTAATGCCCGTTTCATGTGGCTATCTCAGTGCCTGAATATTGGCACAACCCAGTATCATGTCTGAAGGACATGAAATTGGAGGAACAGCACCTCATATTTTGCTTGGGTAGCTTACAACCCAGTGGTATGAAAGTTGACTTCTCTAATTTCAAGTATCTTCCACCTAAGTATCTTCCACCTTCAGTGCCCTCCCCTACCCCCCCCCCCCCCCCCCCCCCTCCCCCCCTCCACCACTTTAGTCGTTTCACCAGTTACATAGTTTACCACATTGTGGATAAATGTGAGGTTATGTGGATAAATGTGAGGTTAAAACAGGAAGAGATTATTATCTAAATGGTGTCAAGTTGGGAAAAGGGGAAGTACAGCGGGATCTGGGGGTCCTTGTTCATCAGTCAATGAAAGTAAGCATGCAGGTACAGCAGGCAGTGAAGAAAGCGAATGGCATGTTGGCCTTTATAACAAGAGGAGTTGAGTATAGGATCAAAGAGATCCTTCTGCAGTTGCACAGGGCCTTAGTGAGACCACACATTCTTGCTATTGAGGGAGTGGGGCGTAGGTTTACAAGGTTAATTCCCAGGATGGCGGGACTGTCATATGCTGAGAGAATGGAGCGGCTGGGCTTGTATACTATGCAATTTAGAAGGATGAGAGGGAATCTTATTAAAACATATAAGATTATTAAGGGTTTGGACACGCTAGAGGTAGGGAACATGTTCCCGATGTTGGGGGAGTCCAGAACCAGGGGCCACAGTTTAAGAATAAGGAGTAAACCATTTAGAACAGAGACGAGGAAACACTTTTTCACCCAGAGAGTTGTGAGTCTGTGGAATTCTCTGCCTCATAGGGCAGTGGAGACCGGTTCTCTGGATACTTTCAAGAGAGAGCTAGATAGGGCTCTTAAAGGTAGCGGAGTCAGGGGGTATGGGGAGAAGGCCGAAACGGGGTACTGATTGTGGATGATCAGCCGTGATCACAGTGAATGGCGGTGCTGGCTCGAAGGGACGAATGGCCTACTCCTGCACCTATTTGCTACTGTCTATTGTATCCCTCGTGAGATCACTCCTTCCCTAGCCAACAATGGGTCTACCAGGGCACTACGCTGCCTGAGGTATTTTGGGGCAGGCCCAGGTTGATCCTATTTCTTTTCTTGCCTCCAGCTCTTCACTTCCCCCCCCCCCCCCCATTCACTTTTAGTCTGAAGAAGGGCCGCCCACCCATTTTCTCCAGAGATGCTGCCTGTCCGGCAGAGTCACCCCAGCACTTGGTATCTATCTTTGGTAGCTTTCTATGTATAAGTTACATACCAAATAATGTATTGGACCATCTGTGGACATTCAGCTGCGTTGAGCCTCAACAATTGATCCATATCCTATCTAGAGGACCTAGTCAAAGTCAAAAATGTTTCATTGTCATTTGTACCGGTTACAGAGCAATGACAATTTTACTAGCTGCAGCTTTACAGATCCATTAACGCATGTAAATATACTATAATCAATAATGCAATAAATTAATAATTAGTAATACTAGTTAAACAGACCATGATAGTGTTAAACCAAAATCTGTAGTGCAACCAAACTAAAGTCCATAGTAGATCATAGGTGCTGAGGTTATGGTTGGTGTTGGGCTGTGTTCGAGAGCCTAATGGTTGCTGGAAAGATTATGTTCTTGAACCTTTAGGCTATTGTTTTCATGCTCCTTTACGTTCCCGGTGCTAGTAGCATGATGGGAGCATGGCCAGGGTGTTGTGGGTCTTTAATGATAATAGCTGCCTTTGTGAGATCCTTTTGATGTTGGGGAGCTCAGTACCCATGTTGGAATGAGGGAAGTCCATCATTTTCCGAAGCCTCCCTGATTCCAGGGCGTTCGAGTTATCCAAACCAGGTCGTGTTGCATCTAGTCGATATGCTGTCCACCGTACATCTGTAGAAGTTCAATAGAGTAATTGGTGATGTACTGAATTTACTCAATCTTCGAAGGAGTTGATGAGCTTTCAATGTGGGTTGCATTAATATGCTGGCCTAAGGATACATTTCCAGAGGTATGCAGGACCGGAAACTTGAAGCTGTTCACTCTCTCCACCGCCAACCTGTTGATGACGATAGATTTGTTAATCCCCAGCTTTGCCCGACTGAAGTCAACAATCAGCTCCTTGCTCCTTGCTAACATTAAGAGCAAGAGTGTTGTCCTAGTACCATTCAATCAGATTATCAATCTCCCTCCTGTACTCGTGACTCATCGTTACCCATTATACATCCAACAACAGAGTGGTTCCATTTTCCAATCTAAAGATGATGTTGGAATGGTATCTGGCTATATTGTCATGGATATAGATAGTAGATCAAGGGACTGAGCACACAGCCTTTGAGGTGCTCCTTTGTTGATGGTTATTGAGGAGGAAGTATTGTCAATTCAAGCTGATTGTGGTCTGCTGTTGAAGAAGTTGAGGATCCAATTCCAGGGGTGGGGGGTGATCTGAGATGCAGTTCTCTGCATTTGATTATGTTTAAGATAGAGTTAAGTGCTGAGAATTGTCCCAGAGGACCAGTGCAGCATATGGTCATATGTTATAGGAACAGAATTAGGTAATTCGGCCCATCAAATCTACTCCGCCATTTAATTGTGGCTGATCTACATCTGAATCCCATTCTCCTGGCTTCTCCCCATAACCTCTGATACCCATACTTTTCAAGAATCTATCAATCTCTGACTTAAAAAATCCATTGACTTGGCCTCCACCGCCATCTGTGGCAATGAATTCAACAGATTCACCACCCTCTGGCTAAAGAAATTCCTCCTCATCTCCTTTCTAAAACTATGTCCTTCTATTCTGAGGATATGACCTCTGGTCCTAGACTCTCCCATTAGTGGAAACATCCTTTCCACATCCACTCTATCTAGACCTTCCACTATTCGGTAAATTTCAATGTGGTCCCCGCCTCACCCTTCTAAACTCCACCGAGTACAGGCCCAATGCCGTCGTCATATGTTAACCCAAGCATTCCTAAAAAATCAACAATACAATTGTAGGTAAAATACACGTGAAAATGTCTTGTCCTGCATCATTGGGATGCAACCAGAGGGATTGCTTCCCATCACCTTTCTCTGAGCAGCAGAACCATTCTTTTTAATGATGTTCTTTTTAAGTACATACACTCCCTGACTACAGGTGCTGTCTGTACGGAGTTTTCATGTTTTCTCCATGACTGCATGGGTTTTCCCCGGGTGCTCGTGTTTCTTCCCACACTCCAAAGACGTACAGGGTTTGTAGGTTAATTAGCTTCGGTAAAAATTGTAAATTGTCCTTAATAATAATAATGGATGGGATTTATATAGCGCCTTTCTAATACTCAAGGCGCTTTACATCGCATTATTCATTCACTCCTCAGTCACACTCGGTGGTGGTAAGCTACTTCTGTAGCCACAACTGCCCTGGGGCAGACTGATGGAAGCGTGGCTGCCAATCTGCGCCTACGGCCCCTCCGACCACCACCAATCACTCACACACATTCACACACAGTGTGTCGGATAGTGCTAGTGTACTGGTCGGTGCGGACTCAGTGGGCTGAAGGGCCTATTTCCTCTCTGTATCTCCAAACTAAACTAAATAAACTAAACTAGAGTTTCTTCCTGCAGTACTGATTTCAAGGTTGGGAACAGCATCTATCATGTCTGTTGCTGAACATCAAGCTTTATTAGAAGAATTCCCAATCATGAGTTTATTGCAAATTGTAATTTTATGCAGAAAATTAGTTACATTTAATTTGTGCACATGTAGTTTTCCCAGTGCCAGTATAGGAATGGGGTCCATTTAATGGAAGTTGGTGAAACCTAGGCTAAAAGCTGCGGTCATTTAAATGTTTGAAACGCAAAGTTATTATTTACAGATGGACAGGTTTGCAACTTAAAACATTCTCATCCACACACATGCTTCTCATTCTGAAGGCTTATTAAAAACAGAAGCAAGACCTGTAGCAGAAGACATGTAGTTGTTATTATGCCGTTTTCAAATGCTTAGTTGTCAATTAAAGGATGTCTATCAACAATACCCAGGACACCCTTTATCTGTGACAAAGAGCCATAGACGTGCAGCATTGGGAGAGATTAGACTGGTAATCTCTCTCAAACTATGAGGTGGTTTTATCAAAGTACATCTGCTTTATTTCTAGAATAACAATATCTGACTTGCATGAACACCGTCTGTATAAAAGGGTTTAATTTTCAGCCATAAATTCGTGAAAGCAGGATAGATACATGTTCCTTTTAGCACTACCTCATTCCTGCTTATGTAAGAGTCGCTGAACCCTGAGGCTGAAGAATGTCTTTGTTCATGATATGATTAAGGTTAATGCTTGACACACAACTAATAGTTTCCATCTATGCCAAGTTATATGACTTCGAAAAGTTTCCAAGAAATGGCTGTTGATTTTTTTGTTGGTAGTTACAGTTCATATGTTTACAGGAAAACAACATGCCTCCTTAGCCAATGCCTAGGTTTTGAGAAATTGTCGCTGGTAGAGAGAGCTATGCAGGTGCCAGATTCTACAGTGACAGGAACACCTGCCAGGCTGCTCCAGATAACTCAGCAGCTTTAAGGCATTTTCCCAGGCTCCCAGTTGAATGGTCACTAATAGCCGTGGGAGAGGGCTTCCATTGTCACGTAGTGTACCACATTCTCCACTTGGCAGTGTTATGTAGCTGAAGTCTGCTTGGCTGTGATTGCAATTCCTTTTTTAAAAAAATTTAAAAAGTACTGTAGAAATATGTAGCCATGGTTTTTGCTTTTCATCTTGAACAATTCTTCAGTTCAATAAGGGGGAGAAAAAAACACAACAATCTAATTTTAAGATGGTAATTTTAAAATGCAAGCTACTGCAGTATCTCCTAAAATGGTGTAACTTGATTACAGACAGCATATCAGATAAGTTCGCTGCTGGAAAAAAGGATGAAGGTAGCTGCCAAAAATGACTCAAAGTAATTGCACTTCATTCTGCAGTTGGTAAAGTTATTTTGAAAGTTTACATGACTTAAATGCTGAGACTTTCTTGACCATTTCCCACATTCAAACAGAGACATGCAACTATGCTATCTCCTGGGAAATAAAGACATACACTGAAAATATTATTTTCAAATCCCAGTGTGGTCAGCATTCAAGATCTATTGGTTAGAGCTATTCTTCATAATTATGTTCAGAAGCATATCGCTTGTGTGCTTTCCTGGCCTATTAGTGTAACAAATAGTCCTAACAGTTTACAGAGTCATACTTACCATTGAAGGTTTATAGTTTATTTCCTTCAATTGGAAACAGCTTTTCATATTACATATAGTGTTGAGGTTGTTACCATGACTACCTTCAAAGGCGATCTGCAATATTAATAAATAATAAAAAGTCAAATATTTTTCCTGAAACTACCATTGCTTGTGCGTTTAGTTTAGTTTAGAGCTACAACATGGAAACAGGCCCTTCGGCCCGCACCGACCACCGATCGCCCCGTACACCAGGGACAATTTACAATTTTACCAAAGTCAATTAGCCGACAAACTTGCTTTTCTTTGGAGTGTGGGAGGAAACCCCCGCGGTCGCAGGGAGAACGTGCAAACTCCATCCAGACAGCACCTGTAGTCAGGATCGAACCTGGTCCGCTGGCGCTGTAAGGCAGCAACTGTACCGCTGCGCCCCCGTGCCGCACTGTGTCGTGTTCCTGTTTCGATTTTTTTAAAATGTTGTGATTATTACCTTGCATTTTAATTTTATAAAAATGCATTTTGTAATGGTTGAATTGGGTTTACGGAGATCCGTGTGGTAATTGATTTATAATACGTCTGGACAAAAGGTATGGATTACCTATTGAGAAAAATGTTTCATCGGTTCTACAGATTCAAACCGAAATGAGTGATTGGTGAAAGCTTTTTAAATTCTTCTCTCAGAACCCGTTTGAAGAATTTGAGGTTCGAAGAATCCCTAGGGGCACCACCTCCTTAAAGCTCCAAGTTTCTCACATGAATGAGTCTCTCAGGGGAGCAGCTAATAAAATCAGCTACAATAGCTCAACTTCTCCCTTACAGCAGACCAACTTGACAACGAGGCTAGACTTTAATTCTGTTTACTTCTCTCAGTGGGATCAGTGTTGACTGCCATTATACCCTCGAGACTGGAGAAGTTATTAAAGACTCTGGCCGAGAAACTCGGACAAGTAACCATATTTTATATTACAGCGCAATGCGTGTGAATTTTTTATTTTTTTTCCAGCGGAATCTGATTGTGATTATTTTAGTTCCAATCATGCCAATCTACGGACACTTACGGGTGAGATTCATCCTTCCACATCTTATCTGAACTGCATTAGGGATTTGTTAAATGATATTTGCCATTGCCCAATTTTTCATCCAAGATTAACTCCAGTTCAGTTTATTGTCACGTGTACCGAGGTACAGTGAAAAGCTTCTGCTGCGTGCTATCCAGTCAGCGGAATAAAACAATACATGATTACAATCGATCCATTTACATGATAAGGGAATAACGTTTAGTGCAAGCTAAATCCAGCAATGTCCGATCAAGGAGAGTCCGAAGGTCACCAAAGAGGTAGATAGTAGTTCAGCACTGCTCTCTGGTTGTGGTAGGATGGTTCAGTTTCCTGATAACAGCTGGGACAATTGCTCCTTGTTTGCTTTTTAAAATATGCCATTCCTTTTTTCTCTCTCACCTAGTTTTATCTTTTATGGCAAGTTTTTAAATATTATATTTTTCAATGGTTCAGTGGTGTTTTTGTTGTCTCATGTGCAAAGTGCAAACGCACGGTGAAACTCCTTTCTTACAGACAGTCCAGTAGAGTATTGCACTCGTGTATTTTCAAGTATTTGATTCACTTTATCTTGTGTAGGAAGGAACGGCAGATGCTGGTTTACACCGAAGATACACACAAAATGCTGGAGTAACTCAGCGGGTCAGGCAGCATCACTGGAGAAAAGGAATAGGCGACGTTTTAGGTGGAGACCCCTCTTCAGTCTGGACCCCCAATCTAAAGTAGGGTCTTGACCCGAAACGTCACCTATTTCTTTTCTCCAGAGATGCTGCCTGACCCGTTGAGTTACTCCAGCATTTTGTGTGTATCCATTTTGTCTTGATTTCCTTATGAGACGTAAATGCTTTCCATTGATTTTTGTTTGAGTTACCCATTTTAGTATGGGCAAACAATTTCATTAACCAAAATCCCAGTGTCCATCTTGGCTAAGATTTCACCTTTGGTCCTGTTTTCAAGGACTTAAGATACATTGTAAAGTATTAGATTTTCAAGTAATGGAATAATTCTGTACCCTTTCGAAAGAGTGCTTTGTATCAGTATCACATACTCAAACACGTTGGGCTAGAATTCATGGGAAAGGATGAGAGGCCACACTGGCTGCTGACATATGAATAGGGTTTGAACTTACCTGGGGCAACCCAGCCAACCACAACAAGCAGAGGGGAGCTGGCCAGATCCTGTGCAGTGCGGCTCTGGGTAACATAAGAGTCTTCCCTGTAATGGGATTATCTAGTGGGGCGAGAGGCAGGGCAAGCCCCACCTACTAGTGTGAGAGGTTTCAGCTGACTAAGATGTGTCTCCTAATTTAGCTGGAACTGCCAAAATAGTTGTGCACTATTTCTGAATGCTTCAGACATTCAAAAATTAGAAGTAATCTAAACTTTTACCATTTGAAATAAAACTTGTTTTGGCCTCTTTAGAACAAAGCTGTTCATAGCTATCCCTCCCCAGTGTTGAAACTCTCCCAATAGGATCTTCATGTCATAGAGTGATACAGCGTGGAAACAGGCCCTTCGGCCCAACTTGCCTATGCCAAACTATAATCCCCATCAACCACCAGTTGCACCTGCTCGCATTTGGCCCACATCCCTCTAAACCTTTCCTTGTACTTGTCCAGATGTGTTTTAAATGTTATTATAGTCCCTGCCTCAACTACCTCCACTGGGAACCTGTTCCATATACTTGCCACCATCTGAGTGAAAAAGTTGCCCCTCAGGTTCTATTAAACCTTTTCCCTCTGAACTTGAATCTATGTCCTCTGGTTTTTGATTCCTCTGCTCTGGGTAAAATACTCTGTGCATCAACCTTATTTATTCCCCTCATGATCTTAAACACCTCCATAAGGTTACCCCTCATCTTCCTGCGCTCCTGAAGAACCCGTCTGAAGAAGGGATCCCAACCCAAAACACCACCTATTCTTTTCCTCCAGAGATGCTGCCTGACTCTGCTGAGTTACTCCAGCACTTTGTGTCGTCGGTATAAATCAGCAGCTGCCGTTCCTTCCTACACATAATCTAGCCAACTAAGCAATGTTGTGGACAATTCTACACCAAGAGAAGCAGGTAATCCAGGAACATATGTGTGATGATTTGTTCAAATTAAAATATATTTTCTACATTCCACTCATCTGCAAATTTATTTGTAGGTCAAAATTTCCGGCTTGCTGCTTATTTCATGAAAAGACACGCCAACTTAAGATGTATAACAAAACAGCAATTTTGTGGTATGTATACATTTGGAAATGGTTAAATCTTTGTTTGAACCAGAAAATACTGATTACATTTGTTTCTTTAAGTCATTGAATAGATTGAAAACACCAGTGGAAGTCTCTGCCTCAGAGGGCGGTGGAGGCAGGTTATCTGGGTGCTTTCAAGAGAGAGCTAGATAGGGCTCTTAAAAATAGCGGAGTCAGGGGATATGGGGAGAAGGCAGGAACGGGGTACTGATTGGGGATGATCAGCCATGATCACATCGCTGGCTCGAAGGGCTGAATGGCCTACTCCTGCACCTATTGTCTATTGTCAGTTTTATATAAAAAATATAGTTTTTGTTCACCATGCTTAAACATTGTTTTGCTGAATATATTTAAAGATGTTAGACACAAAATGGTGGAGTAACTCAGCAGGTCAGGCAGCATCTCAGGAGAGAAGGAATGGATGACGTTTCGGGTCGGGACCCTTCTTCTTTCCATCAATATATCTCTGCTACATTGACGACTGCATCGGGGCTACCTCCTGCACCCATGCCGAACTCAACTCACTTTAAAAGGAAGATATTATTATGGGGAACAAAGAAATGGCAAACGTGTTGAACAGGTACTTTGGTTCTGTCTTCACCAAGGAAGGCACAAACAATCTCCCAGATGTACTAGGGGACAGAGGGCCTAGGGTGACAGAGGAACTGAAGGAAATTCACATTAGTAAGGAAATGGTGTTGGGTGGACTAATGGAACTGAAGGCTGATAAATCCCCAAGGACCTGATGGTCTGCATCCCAGGGTACTCTAGGAGGTGGCTCTAGGAATTGTGGACACATTAGGCGATAATTTTCCAAAGTTCTATAGATTCTGGATCAGTTCTGTGGATTGGAGGGTAGCTAATGTTATCCCACTTTTTTAAGAAAGGCGAGAGAGAGAAAACAGAGAATTATAGACCAGTTAGCCTGACATCGGTGGTGGGGAAGATGCTGGAGTCAATTATAAAAGATGAAATAGCAGCACATTTGGATAGCAGTAACAGGATTGGTCCGAGTCAGTATGGATTTACGAAGGGGAAATCATGCTTGACAAATCTTCTGGAATTTTTTGAGGATGTAACTAGGAAAATGGACAAGGGAGAGCCAGTGGATGTAGTGTACCTGGACTTTCAGAAAGCCTTTGATAAGGTCCCACATAGAAGATTAGTGGGCAAAACTAGAGCACATGGTATTGGGGGTAGAGTGCTGACATGGATAGAAAATTGGTTGGCAGGACAGGAAACAAAGAGTAGGGATTAACGGGTCCCTTTCAGAATGGCAGGCAGTGACTATTGGGGTACCGCAAGGCTCGGTACTAGGACCGTAGCTATTTACAATATACATTAATGATTTAGATGCAGGAATTAAAAGTAACATTAGCAAATTTGCAGATGTCACAAAGCTGAGTGGCAGTGTGAACTTGTGAAGAGGATTCTATGAGGATGCAGGGTGAGTTGGACAGGTTGGGTGGGTGGGCAGATGCATGGCAGATGCAGTATAATGTGGATAAATGTGAGGTTATCCACTTTGGAGGCAAGAATGGGAAGGCAGATTATTTTCTGAATGCTGTCAGATTAGGAAAAGGGGAAGTACTATGAGACCTGGGTGTCCTAGTACATAATTCACTGAAAGTAAGCATACAGGTACAGCAGGCAGTGAAGAAAGCTAATGGCATGTTGGACTTCATATGGAGAGGAATTGAGTATAGGAGCAAAGAGATCCTTCTGCAGTTGTACAGGGCCCTAGTGAGACCACACCTGCAGTATTGTGTGCAGTTTTGGTTTCCTAATTTGAGGAAGAACATTCTTGCTATTGAGGGAGTACAGAGTAGGTTTACAAGGTTAATTCTCGGGATGGCGGGACTGTCATATGATGAAAGAATGGAACGACTGGGCTTGTATTCACTGGAATTTAGAAGGAATGAGAGGGGAATCTTATAGAAACACATAAAATTATTAAGTGATTGGATGCGCTAGATGCAGGAAACACGTTCCCGATGTTGGGGGAGTCCAGAACCAGGGGCCACAGTTTAAGAATAAGGAGTAGGCCATTTAGAGCTGAGATGTGGAAAAACCTTTTCATGCAGAGAGTTGTGAATTTGTGGAATTCTCTGCCTCAGAAGGCAGTGGAGGCCGGTTCACTGGATGCATTCAAAATAGAGGTCTTAGGGCTAGCTGAATCAAGGGGTAAGGGGAGAAGGCAAGAACGGGGTACTGATTGTGGATGTTCAGCCATGATCACATTGAATGGTGGTGCTGGCTCGAAGGGCCGAATGGCCTACTCTTACACCTGTTGACTATGTATCTATGACCCGAGGTGTCACCGATTATTTTTCTCCAGAGATGCTGCCTGACCCAATGAGTTACTCAAGCATTTTAATTAAGTTTAGTTTACTTTAGAGATACAGTGCAGAAACAGGCCCTTCGGCCCACTGAGCAGGCGATCAACCAGCAATCCCTGCACACTAACACTATCCTACACACACAATACAATTTATTTGTCACTTGAACCTCATAGAGGCTCAAATGAAATGTTGTTTCTGCAGTCATACACACATGACACACAAGGGACAGTTTACAATTATACCAAGCCAATTAACCTACAAACCTGTACGTCTTTGGAGCGTGTGAGGAAACCAGATATCCCGGAGAAAACCCATGCAGGTCAGGGAGAAAATGTACAAACTTCATACAAACAAGCACCCGTAGTCAGAATCGAACCAGAGTTCCTGGCGCTGTAAGGCAGCAACTCTACCACAGCGCGACTGTGCCTATGTTAAGTATAAACTGGCATCTGCAGTTCCTTACAACATATTTAACAATGTATTTTGTGTACTATTTATATTTTTCACATATATATATATATACATGTGCGTGTGTGTGTTTGGCACAGTGGATGGAAAAGGAATAACTAATTCAAGAGAAGAGTGGTATCTGAGGGAATAGATGGGTTAACTGTTGAATAAAGGGCACTTGGGCCATATCACTGGCAGGCAATATCAAAACGTGGTTCCATATGGGAACACAAAATGGTATTCACACTGGGCCAAGAACTAGTTGGTAGCTATCAAACCACACACTATAATATAAATTGGAAGAATGCCTTTGAATGACTGCATAAAACGATTGCGGGAAGGTGCAGGTCAGATTTGGGTGGAAGCCCTATAAAAGGCCAAAGGTTTAAAAGACTTTGCATCCTCCTTTAGGGCAGCACTGTAGCATAGCTGGTAGAGCTGCTGCCTCACAGCGCCAGAGACCTTGGGCGCTGTCTCCGTGGATTCTGCATAAACACTCTTTGCGACCATATGGGTTTCCTCCAGGTGCTCTGGATTCCTCCCACATTCGAAAGATGTGCGAGTTTGTAGATGAGAAAGTGGGATAACCTAAAACTAGTGTGAACTGGTGCCATGGACTGGGTGGGTCGAAGGGCCTGTTTCTTTCAATCAAACAGGTCAAGACCACGATGGAACTTTCTTTGTTGCTAAAATGAATATAGTTGTTATGATATACACAGATAGGACATCTAAACACTAAACTAGATGAACAATACATTTCCTTCATAAGGCTTCAATCAAGCTGTATCCAGAACGCCCTGCCCAGTTTTGGTTCATTCTTATCATGAAAGATAACAAATATCTGGAAATAATTCAGGAGAGGATTATTCAAGCGATACGTAGTATTACAACCATGCTCGACAACGGAACTTTGGCAAAGAGTAAACTTGTGGAGAATAGTACTTTAATAATGAAACAATTAGATTCCATATATAACAAGTGTATTGAGTTTGTAAGGCAGAGAATACCCAAGGGAAATGCTTATAGATTCAGCTTTGATGCTTGTTCCTCTTTTGCAGGTTCTTTGCTATTGAATTGTTGTTCTGAACCACTATTTTTTAAGATCTCTGGTGTTTGAAATGTTCTTAAATGAAATCTGGGAAAACACATGGTGATTGCGATCAACACATATTAAAACAATTTCATAATCAAAACACATTTAGAAAATACATAATGATTCATGATCAATGATTAATTTGTAAGATTACTTTTACTTGCTTTAGCATCAAATTGTTAGTTAAAAATATACATGTATTTCTCTCTACATTTAATAGATGGGTATATAATGGTTTCCTTTGATGTATCCCTGGCCATTTCAGAGAAGCTTATTTGAGATAATTGAGTGCCAATGTTAAAATAATAGAGAAATATTGTCGTAGAATCATAAAGTCGTACTGCATGGAAACAGCTCCTACAGCTCAACTTGTCCATACCAACCAAGATAGCCCATGTAAATTAGTTTAGATTTACCTGCAGTGGGCTCATATCCCTCTAAACCTTTACAATCCTTGTATCTATCCAAGTGTCTTTTAAATGCTGTTATAGTACCCGCCTTAACTACCACCTCTGGCAGCTTGTTCCATATACCCACCGCCCTCTGAGTGTATCTTTTTAAACATTAATCTATTGATGTCAGGGAGTGTTAGCTTAACCTGAATAATTATAAAATGAAAAGGAGACAAAGTTTATTCCATTGAAACCTCAGATTCTCAAATATGGGTAGATACCAGTACACCCAGAAATCTACAGCAAAAGAGAACCAGATATCTTTTCTATTGAGTTACTTTTAACATAAGCAGTTTCTTTGTGAAAATACAAAAGATCTGCAGAAGCTGGTAATCTGAAACCAAAACTGAAGATGCTAGAAACACTCAGTAAACCGTGCAGTGGAAAGAAGAACAGAGTTGACATTTCTGCTAAAGATCTTGAGTCGCCAGAAATGCTGCCTGACCCGCTGAGTTACTACTTCACTTTGTGTCATTTTTTTACATTGTGTCCGAATTGGGTTTGGCTTGATATTTATTTTTCTGTGGTACCACTACATGCGATTATAGGCCTAAACAAACATGTCCCTGGTGTATGATATCCATTTTATCTATTAATATAAGATATATAACTATATCTGGTAGAGGCACAAAGGAACAGCGAACGTGCTGGAATAACTCGGGTGGTCATGCAGCATCTGTGGAAACAATGGATAGGTGACGTTTCAAGTTACATAGAGTCATACAGCATGGAAACAGGCCCAACTTGCCCACACCAACAAACATGTCCCATCTACACTAGTCCCACCTGCCTGCGTTTGCCCCATATCCCTCTAAACCTATCCTACCCATGTACCTGTGTAAATGTTTCTTGATTATTACAATAGCCCCTACCTCGACTACCTCATCTGGCAGCTCGTTCCACACACACACACACGACCCTTTGTGTGAAAAAGTTATCCCTCAAATTCCTATTCAATCTTTCCCCCTTCACCTTAAACCAATGTCCTTTGGTTCTCGATTCCCCTAATCGGTGCGTCTGTCTAAGCGAGGTATTCCTCTCGTGGTTTTATACACTACTATAAGATCACCCCTCACCCCTTCTTCAGATTGATTGTCGTAGGGGAAGGAGAGCTGGAAAATAGAAATGAAGGTGTGCCAGTGATAGTTGGATAGACAAGGATAGTTTGAATGACCGATGTGGTGGTCTAACTGACAAAGGCTAGAGGCGAGACGGACACAAAAGTGTGTCAGATAAGGAGAGGAGGAGTAAAGAATGAAATGTAAAGCCAGATAGACAGATATAAGTGGAGGGGGATTGGGGCTGGGGAGTGGGGGGGGGGGTGTATTTTGGGATAAGGGATGAGCACAGGAAAGTTACTGGAGTCAGCGGGGAGCTATCTAGTATCATTTATCTGGCTAATATGAAGATCTGAACTTTGATATAAAGACAAACTAGCTGGACATAACTTGTAAAATGTCACCGTACAAGTAGTAAGTAGTAATTGTAAGTCTAAATAAACTTCAAGGTATATCTACTAAACGGGGTGTGATGTCTGAATTCTATTTGTGACATGTTCACCAGTGAATGCATCATGACAATTTAGATGATATTTTATCATGTGCCGGAATGAAGGTATGTTGTCATGCTGTAATACTTAACAGATGGTTAACTGGTAATGATCTGATGCCAAGTTATCAATCAAATAACGTTGCTCTCCATGTTGAATTAATATCAAAAATAAAAGCAATCGATCGGGAAAAAAAATAAATTTATTAACATAGATGCATTTAATTTCAACATGGACAATTGTAATTTATTTAGTTCCTTACCCTCTGTTTTAAAAAAGATTCTTTAATTTTCTTCAGTCTTGTTAATTTACAAAACCAGAATGTTAATTTTGTTAACCATTTCTTTCTTGTAATTGGTGCTGAGTTGGTTGGTAGGGGGGTCAGTGCACTATTAAAAAGTTGTTTTGTTTTTTTGGTTTAGTTTAGAGTTGCAGCAGGGAAACAGGCCCTTCGGCCTACCGAGACCGCGCTGACCAGCGATCTCCGTACACTAACACAATCTTACAAACTAGGGACAATTTACAATTTTTACCGACACCAATTAACCTACAAAAACCTGTACGTCGTTGGAAAACCGGAGCACCCGGAAGAAACCCACACAGTCACAGGGAGAACGTAAAAAAACTCCGTATAGACAGCACCCATAGTCAGGATTGAACCCAGGTCTCTGGTACTGTGAGGCAGCAACTCTACCACTGTGCCGCCTGCACCCCCTCAAGGTCTTGGTGTTGTCAAGATTGCCTTTCTGCACAGCTGGTAGAGCTGTTGCCACACAATTCTGACCTCAGCTGCTGTCTGTGTGGAGTTTGCACATTATCTCAGTGACCACATCCCAAAGCCATGCAGGTTTGTAAGTTAATTGGCCTCTGTAAATTTTCCCTTCATGTGTAGGGATTAGCAAGTGGGTTAACATAAAACTAGTGTAAACGGGTGATCTATGATCAGCTTGGACTCTGTGGGTTGAGGGGCCTGCTTCCATGCTGTGTATTTCAGTGATTCAAGGATACGCTGAGAATTTAATATACCTGTAGAAAACCTTTCCATTTCCTTATTCTGTTTTGTAATTTTTAGTTTAGTTTAAAGATCCCTATTCCCTTAGGGTCAATTTACTGAGGTCAATTAAGCTACAAACCTGCACATCTTTGGGATGTGGAAGGAAGCTGGAGCACCAAGAGGAAATCTACACGATCACAGGGAGAACGTGCAAACTCCACACAGGCAGTACCTGAGGTCAGCATCGAACCATGGCATCTGGCGCTGTGTGGCAGTAGATCTAGCAGCTGCGCCACTGCTTTTACATAATTTTTTTTAGTTTATTTAGTTTGCCTTTTATAACATTCCTATGCACATACTTGTCCTGACCTTTACTGTAAGTGTTTGCTCCATAGCACTTACATTTCATATTTGATGGAATAATTCATTCATGGAATCTCAAGCTTCCATCATTTTTTCATTCATTCGTACTTAAGTTGTACTTTTCCTGATCTCATTACAAATATATCTCAAAGCTGATCCGGTCTTATTTGCCAAGGAGTACTTTCATTTAATACAAGCATGATCCCTTGTTCATTTTACTAAATTTGCTTTCTTTAAGTTAAGTGTCTTGGTTCTCCATTCACTCTTTACTGTTCTTGCACTGAACCTTTTATCCTGCCCTCGTTTCTCAAAAGTACTACCAGGCTAACTATTTTCTTCATTTAAAGACACAAGAGACTGCAAATGCTAGAATTTTGAGCAAAAATCAAAGCGTTAGAGGAACTCAGTGGGTCAGTCAGCATCTGTGGAGGGAATAGACAGACCTGACATTTCAGTTAGGGACACTTCTTCTAAAAGAAGGGTTCTGACCAGAAAAGATATCGGCACATTCCCTTCACAAATGCTGCCTGACCTGCTGAGTTCCTCCAGCACTTTGATTTTTACTTGCTTCATTTAATTAGCCCTTAGACCTCAGACTTTGGAGACACAGCGTGGAAACAGGTCCTTCGGCCCACCAAGCCCGCGCTGACCAGCTATCACCTCATGCACTAAACACCATCCTACACATAATTTTACCAACGCCAATTTACCTACAAACCTGTACGTCCTTGAGTGTGGGGGGAAACCGGAGCACCCGGAAAAAACCCATGTAGTTACGGGGAGAACGCACAAACTTCGTACAGATAGCACCCGTAGTCAGGATTGAACTTGGGCCTGTGCTGCTATGAGGCAGCAACTCTACCGCTGCGCCTCTGTGGTGCCAGATCAGCTCAAATAGTGCAGTTGTGCTTGTTGGTGTAGGAACATATTGATGGAGATTACAGGTCTAGGCACCCTGTGCAGAGATGTCTTATAACCGCAGCATTTCCCACTGCAAACCACTTTTGATTAACTGGAATCTAAATTTTCCTTTATTATTGAAATTTGCATTATCCATTTGCGTCAAAAGCATTCAAAGTATTGCCAAGAGCCATTCTTCAACCTTCTCCTACCTTCTGTGTTTATCTTGAGAGTCAAAAGTAGACTGCTCCATTTCAGCTTGCTTCTCAAATGTTTTTTATTATTTTACCAGATGCTGTCTGGGAGGCCTGAGCCAAGAATTATCTGCTTTTAGCTGGGCCTGTTCTGACTCTAAGCAAGTAGGCCATCCTCCTCCCCCTGAACTGCTTGTTCAGACTCCCACAGTATGTGAAATATGGTGAAGGAACAAGAAATTAAGATTACTTATCACTGGAGGCTTCCTCATTCTACAAACCATCCTTTGTACAACACGATACTTGTCCTCAAACTACATTTGGCAAATAATATAATGAAGTTTCATGAATCATTTAGATTATCTATGATAAATATTATGCTATGGAATTGATCTCTAGTTTAGAGATACTCCGTGGGAGCAGGCCCTTCGGCTCACCGAGTCCGCACCGACCAGCGATCCCGCACACAAGCACAATCCTTCACACACCAGGGACAATTTACATTTCTCCCAAGCCCATTACAAACTTTGGAGTGTGGGAGGAAACCAAAGATCTCGGGGGAAAGCAACGCGGTCGCGGGGAGAACGTACAAACTTTGTACAGACAGCGCCCGTAGTCAGGATCGAACCCGGCGCTGTAAGGCAGTAGCTCTACCGTTACGTCACCATGCCGCCCTGATACTTGTACTGTTATTTTTCTGGTTTAGTCGTACAGCATAGAACAGGCCATTCAGCCCAACTTGCTCATGCCGACCAGGATGCCCCATCTACACTAGTTTGGCCCATGATCCCTGTAAACCTTTCCTATTCATTTCCCTGTCCAAATGTCTTTTAAATGTTGTTATAGTACCTGCCACAACTACCACCTCTGACAGCTTGTTCCATACCCTTTGTGTAAAATGTTGCTTCTTGGATTCCTATTAATTCTTTCCCCTCTCACCTTGAACCTGTGGGTTTCTTGGGGAAATTTCTGTTTCTAAATTGCAGTGGAAATTATTTCACAAGCACATTCATAGAGCCTTAATTACTATTTAAAATATCTTCAATGAAAAAGTAGAATTTTTCCTTCCCCACTTAGTCAGAATTTTCATTGGGTGGATTCACATGGTTAAATTATGTCAACTTCCATGTTGGGAATGGGAAATTGAATGGATCGTGTGAAGGCAGATGAGATTAGTTTATCTTGGCATTATGTTCGGTGCAGACAATTTGCGCCTGATCCCATGCTGTTCATTTCTATACTCTATGGGTTGAAGTTTTTGACATATTCTTTTTTATTTATTTTTTATTTATTAGAAGTAGACATATTATAAAATGTAGTTACATATTATAGTAAAAAAACTTTTCATATACATCAGTCATACATTATTAAAATTTTCCATTATCAATTACTTCTGCTTCTAGTGTTTTTATTTTTTATAGAAAGAGGGAAAAAGAGAGGGTAGAAAGTTACAAATAAAAAAGAAAGCAAAAAAAAAACAAAACACATCAGAAAAACAAGGGAGGTGGAATGGGTTACCTGTAATACGTCAATGGAGATAGGTTCGTAGGTTATAAAGTATAGCTTTTCATCTGTTCCTGAGTTCAAGTTTCAGTTGGGTCCTCGTGCTGTGCCAATCTATCCCTTCAGATAGTTAATGAATGGAGCCCAAATTTTATGGAAAAGATCTTGTTTGTCCATTAAGACAAGTCTAATTCTTTCTAAGTATAGGGTCTCCGACATTTCCGTAATCCACATTTTAATTGTGGGGGTTGTAGGGCCTTTCCAAAATTTTAATATTAATTTTTTTCCGGTTATTATACTGTAGTTGAGGAAATTTCTTTGGTTTGTTGTGAGTGTTAAGCTTTGTTCTGATATTCCAAGTATTATTAATTTTGTGTCTGGGTCAGTTTTTGACATATTCTGACTATGAATTAATATCCGGTTATACAGGGTGAGGAGGAAAGGCTATTAGGTGGAGCACTAAAGGCGGTTGGAATAGTTGTAAAATTCCCATTAAATGGAGAGCAAATGAAGGTTAAGGGGGAACTTGATAGAGGTCTTTAAAATGATGAGAGGGATAGACAGTTGACGTGGATAAGCTTTTCCCATTGAGAGTAGGGAAGATTCAAACAAGAGGACATGACTTCAGAATTAAGGGACAGAAGTTTAGGGGTAACATGAGGGGGAACTTCTTTACTCAGAGAGTGGTCGCTGTGTGGAATGTGCTTCCAGTGGAAGTGGTGGAGGAAGGTTCGATTTTATCATTTAAAAATAAATTGGATAGGTATATGGATGGGAAAGGAATGAAGGGTTATGGTCTGAGTACAGGTAGATGGGACTAGGGGAAAATAAGTGTTCGGCACGGACTTGTAGGGCCGAGATGGCCTGTTTCCGTGCTGTAATTGTTATATGGTTAATACTGAGAGTTTTTTTTTTAAGGGTCCTTACCCGAAACATCACCTAATCCACTTTCTCCAGATGCTGTCTGATCCACTGAATTACTCCAGCATTTTGATTCTATCTGTGGTATAAACAAGCATCTGCAGTTCTTTTATATTACATAAGCTTTTTTTTTTAAATGTTGAATAACCTGTGTCATTGTTGTTTCATGGCAACAACTTTCAATTGTATAGCAATTTTAACAGAAATTGGGTCGAATAAAATTTGATGCAAGTCATAAGATCGAGTGGGGCAGGGAGATGTGATGAAATAGGATGAATTTAAGGAATGCCTGAAAGGAGCAGAGAGCTAGAGAGGTTTTATGGAGTGGGCTGCAGTGCCGAGAGGGGAAGCAAATGAAGATGACATTTTGGAGAATGAGTTTTGCAAATCGTTATAAATATATCCAATTATGATTCTTGGTGTATTCATAACTGCACTATTATGGGGGAGTGATATGGACCAAATGCAGGCAAATGGGATGAGCTTAGATGGGCATCTTGGTCAGCATGTATGAGTTGGGCCGAAGGACCTGTTTCCATGCTGTTGGACTCTATTAACATCAGAGGTGGCGCAGCAGTAGCGTTACTGCCTTACAGCGGCAGAGATCCGGGTTCAATCTTGACTACGGGTGCTATCTGTACGGAATTTGTACGTTCTCCCTATGTGGGTCTCCTCCGGGTGCTCAGGTTTCCTCCCGCACTCCAAAGATGTACAGGTTTGTAGGTTAATTGGCTTATGATAATTGTAAATGGTCTCTAGTGTGTCGGATAGTGCTATTGTACGGGGTGATCGCTGGTCGGCATGGACTCGGTGGGCCGAAGGGCCTGTTTCCACACTGTATCTCTAAACTCTAACATGAGAAATGTGGTAGATAATTGTCACAGCAAAATATTTATCATAGATAATCTAAATGATTCATGAAACTTCATTATATTATTTGCCAAATGTAGTTCAACATAGTATAGTTATTTTCTTATTCGCGTTTCCTAAAATATAATATGCCCAATTCTGATGCAGAACTTTAATTGAAGCATTAGTTGAACAAATTTGTCTATTCCATTTTAGGACTCAACGTATTCCCTGATCGTTTTGTGGTGTGTTTAACACCCTGTGAAACTGATCCAATGAAGAGAATGGCCGAGGAACAGATTATTGTATGTATTTCCATCTTTATATCAGTTGATGTGTAACAAAACCCATTATAAAATTACTTTGCAAAACCTCTCCATATTTAGCCACGTTTGACATCATCCACTTGCAGTCTGAAGAAGGGTCTCAACCAGAAACGTCGCCCATTCCTTCTCTGCAGAGATGCTGCCTGTTACTCCTGCATTTTGTGTCTACCTTGGATTTTTAACATGTTGTATTCTCGGTGATAAAGTCTGTAATATTCTACCAGAACATGTTAGATTGAGGGGGAATCTTATAGAAACTTACAAAATTCTTAAGGGGTTGGACAGGCTAGATGCAGGAAGATTGTTCCCGATGTTGGGGAAGTCCTGAACAAGGGGTCACAGTTTAAGGATAAGGGGGAAATCTTTTTGGACCGAGATGAGAAAAACATTTTTCACACAGAGAGTGGTGTATCTCTGGAGTTCTCTGCCACAGAAGGTAGTTGAGGCCAGTTCATTGGCTATATTTAAGAGGGAGTTAGATGTGGCCCTTGTGGCTAAAGGTATCAGGGGGTATGGAAAGAAGGCAGGTACAGGATATTGAGTTGGATGATCAGCCATGATCATATTGAATGGCGGTGCAGGCTCGAAGGGCTGAATGGCCTACTCCTGCACCTATTTTCTATGTTTCTATAGCAAAGCAATTGACAAAATCTCTAATCCCAGGTGACATTTGCTATCCTAATTTGAGGGTAATGGTGGTAGCTCAGTTTGAAAATAAAACCGTAACATTTCAGTTTTCTGTATTCGCACCCAGCACGCTTTCAATCTAAGGATGGAATTAGACAGAATTGATGGTGTTGCGAGCAATTTTCAGCCCCATATTTGAGTCGGGGTGTGCTGGCATTGAAGCGGGTGCAGAGGAGGTTTACAAGAATTATCCCAGGGACGATTGGGTTAACATATGATGAACATTTGACAGCACTGGGCGGCCCAGGGCCTTTAATCGCAGGTGTTTAGAAGGATGAGGGGATGATCTCATAGAAATTTAGAATAATTTGGGAGAGTCTATGATCAGAATAAACGGATGTACCTTTAGAAAGATGAAGAATTTATGTAGCCAGAGGATGGTGAGTCTGTGGAGACCGTATTTGGGTATTGTTAAAGCAGAGATTGACAGGCACTTGATTACGGGTGTCAGAGGTTGTGGAGCGAAGACAGGAGAATGGGGTTAAAAGGGAAAGGTATAGGCTGTGGGCCGAGCATCAAAAATGTGTCTAGAAACCAACTTTCGTGACCCATGTCTCGGAACTACATGAAATTTTGCACAGATTTAGATAAAATACAATTGATAGGTAAGTCATAACTTGTTAGTGCCAAAAGTTGCACATTAATTAATTAAACTAATTAGAAAATGAGATCGAAAAAGTAAGCGCCATCTAGTGTCCAATGCCCATATTACACTATGGGGAGCCTATTTCCGTGTTGCAGTCTATTTAAACCATTTATTATTATGACATGAATATGACTGCAATCATATATAATTATGTATAATTATATTATATAAAAATAATATAATGAATATAATTGTGAGTGTGTATTTTGAAAGAGACAGCCGCAGATGTCCGGCTCCTGAACTAGCCTAATTAATGGGTGAGGGCAGTTCCTGTGGGTTCCCCCGTTTACTGAACCCCACTGACTGCCAGTGTGCAGAGTGGGGGTCACGGCCATAGTGGGACTGGGGCAGTGCCAGGCTGGGGGAAGGCTAAGGCATCTTCCACTGACAGGAAAATCCCTAACTCTAACCCTAACTCGCCCCCCCTTCCAGAGCTGCCCACGGCTGGAGCTGGAGCCGCTTTGGGACTGCCTGCGGGCTCCGGGCTGCACGTCCACCTCGGCCAGCATGCCCTTCTCGATCATCGTGGTGATGATAGTGGGGAGCAGCACTGCCCTGCACGTGAGAATGGCCGGGCAGCCTTCAGCACCACCATAGCGCTGGCTCCGTCAGGCCGCCCGCTCACTCGCCGCAACACCGGCCTACCGACAGCCCGACCGACCCCTCGCAGCACCCACCGGCCGTCCGACCACTCGCAGTACCCACCGGTGGACTGACCACTTGCAGCACCCACCAGCGGCCCGGCCACTCGCACGACCCACCGGCGGCCCGGCCTGGCCGACCACTCTCACCATCCACCGGCGGCTCGAAGGCCCGACAGCTCGACCGATTCTCCACAGCATCCATCGGTCTACCGACAAGCCCGACCGACAGACTGACCTACCGACTGACCCCCTAACCCTTGCTCTACATTTGTTATTCATCATTTTTATTTAACAGTTCACATCATAACTTTATAAAGTAAATCAATTGAAAAACAAAATGATCAGCAAGGTTAGCATTACCTTTATTCCCTGGAAACCTTGTTATTGTTCTGATGTAATGAGGAGGCAGCCATGATCCCAGGGTCCTCGCTGCCTAGTGACCATAAAACAAAGCGTGAGATTGGTCAATTTGTGTCCAACATCAATGTCAAACGTGTATTGATTGGGCAATTACTACTTGGAAAATTGGAAGTTTTTCACATATTTAATAAAAATGTGCAGGTTTTGGTCTTGACGAGTTTCAGGTATGATTTATGGAATATTTCTAGACAATATGTTAAAAATTCAGGTAGTTCCGTGAGTTGAGTCGCGAACTTGAATGAAAAAGCTCCTCAGCCCACAGCCTAATTGATCAGCCATGATTGAATTGCAGAGTCGAGTCAATGGGCCGAATGGCCTACGTCTGTTCTTATGACTTCTGAACTTCTGAAATTTCTTTTTGGTATACCATACTTTTTACATTCATTAAATTGGTACTAGATAGAAACATAGAAAATAGGTGCAGGAGTAGGCCATTCGGCCCTTCGAGCCTGCATCGCCATTCAATATGATCATGGCTGATCATCCAACTCAGTATCCTGTACCTGCCTTCTCTCCATACCCCCTGATCCCTTTAGCCACACGGGCCACATCTAACTTCCTCTTAAATATAGCCAATGTACTGGCCTCAACTACCTTCTGTGGCAGAGAATTCCAGAGATTCACCACTCTTTGTGTGAAAAATGTTTTCCTCATCTCGGTCCTAAAAGATTTCCCGCTTATCCTTAAACTGTGATCCCTTGTTCTGGACTTCCCTAACATCGGGAACAATCTTCCTGCGTCTAGCTTTAAGAATTTTGTAAGTTTCTATAAGATCCCCCCTCAATCTTCTAAATTCTAGCGAGTACAAGCCGAGTCTATCCAGTCTTTCTTCATATGAAAGTCCTGACATCCCAGAAATCAGTCTGGTGAACCTTCTCTCTACTCCCTCTATGGCAAGAATGTCTTTAGATACTAGATATTGTACTTTATTTAAAATTTGAGTTTAAAAGAACACGTCTTACTTTTGTTCTTCAACACGTGCAGGCAAAGGAGATTAGTTTAACCGGGCATCATATTAGGCATGGACATTGTTGAGCTGAAGGGCCAGTAATGTTCGATGCTCTATGCTCTTTCTCAAGGTATGTTTTGTTTCTTATTGCTCTTCAGTCTTCAATTACATCTGGGTAGAAAAATATGTTTGCATGCCAGTTTATGGCAAATTATAGGACATGTGGAAATGACTTTAGCAGCTACTAACAAAAGTGGTCTAAAACTGATGTAATTAATAACTACAGGGTTGTATTTGTTTTTTTACTTGTGTTGCTTGTCCAGTTGGTTTAATTTATACTATCTGGACCATCAAAACGGGAAGTTATGACGACCTCTGTGTTTTGAAGTCAAAAGAATATTTTGTTTTGAATAGGAACAGCTGTCACAGTTTATTCATGACACATGTAATACCTAATATACAAATATTTCATCCTCCTTCCTTGACATAAGTGGAAGTGCATACTTATGAAAGGTCATCAAGTAGATATAAAAGTTACTTCCTTGAACAAGGCAGAAACTTCAAGGATTAAGTAGAAAGAATAAAGATTTTTAAATCTTTTCCATGCAATTGTAAGTAATAGAAGACTAGTTACAAATATATAAGAAATAGAAGCAGGCACGTGCCTTTCACACCCCCTTGTACCTGTGCTACTTTTATTGGAGCAGCATTAGTCCATTCGGCCCATCATGTCTACTCTGCCATTCAATCAGGACTGACCTATCTTTCCCTCTCAACCGCATTCTCCTGCCTTCTCCCCATAACCCCTGGCACCCTTACTATTTAAGAATCAACTATTCAACAAGATCGTGGCTGTTATTCTATCCTGGGCCACTTTCCTGTATTATCCCCATATTCCTTGATTCCCTTAATATCTAAAAATCTATCAATCTCCATCTTAAATAGACAATAGGTGCAGAGTAGGACATTCGCCCCTTCGAGCCAGCACCACCATTCAATATGATCATGGCTGATCATCTGGTGGCTGATCATCAGTCTGAAGAAGGGTCTCAACCCGCAACATCGTCGCCTATTCCTTCGCTCCGTAGATGCTGCCTCACCCGCTGAGTTTCTCCAGCATTTTTGTCTACCATCAATTTTTGCAGCATCTGCAGTTCTTTCTTAAACATCCACAATCAGTACCCCGTTCCTGCCTTCTCCCCATATCCCCTGACTCTGCTATCTTTAAGTGCTCTATGTAACTCTCTCTTGAAAGCATCCAGAGAATTGGCCTCCGCTGCCTTATTGGAGGCAGAGAATTCCACAGATTCACAACTCTCTGGGTGAAAACGTTTTTCCTCATCTCCGTTCTAAATGACCTGTCCCTGGTTCTGGATTCCCCCAACATCGGACACATGCTGCATGCCTCTAGCGCGTCCCATCCCTTAATAATCTTATATGTTTCAATAAGATACCCTCTCATCCTTCTAAATTCCAGAGTATACAAGCCCAGCCGCTCCATTCTCTCAGCATATGACAGTCCCGCCATCCCGGGAATTAACCTTGTAAACCTACGTTGCACTCCCTCAATAGCAAGAATGTCCTTCCTCAAATTTGGCGACCAATACTGCACACAATACTCCAGGTGTGGTCTCACTAGGGCTCTGTACAACTGCAGAAGGACCTCTTTGCTCCTGAACTCAACTCCTCTTATTATGAAGGCCAACATGCCATTCGCTTTCATCACTGCCTGCTGTACCTACATGCTTACTTTCAGTGACTGATGAACAAGGACCCTAGATCTCGTTATACCGCCCCTTTTCCCAACTTGACACCATTCTGATAATATCTGCCTTCCTGTTTTTGCCACCAAAGTGGTTAACCTCACATTTATCCACAATAAACTGCATCTGCCCACTCACCCAACCTGTCCAAGTCACCCTGCATCCTTCTCATACTTGTATTGTATTTATTTATAAAATAAATATACAAAATGTATTTATTGACTAAGCATCCACAGGGTGGCACGGTGACGCAAGGGTAAAGCTGCTGCCTTACAGTGCTTGCAGCGCCGGAGACCCGGGTGCTGTCTGTGCAAAGTTTGTACGTTCTCCCCGTGCCCTGCGTGGGTTTTCTTCGAGATCTTCGGTTTCCTCCCACACTCCAAAGACGTACAGATTTGTAGGTAAATTGGCTTGGTATAAATGTAAATTGTCCCTAGTGTGTGTAGGAGAGTGTTAGTGGACTCGGTGGGCCGAAGGGCCTATTTCTGCGCGGTATCTCTAAACTAAGCTCGGGGTAGATAATCCCAAAGATTCACTAGCCTTGATCAAGAAATTTCTTCTCATATCTAGCTAGAATGGCTGACCACATATTTTGAGGCATGGCGCCTGATTCTAGTAACCCAGCCACAGTTAAGTGTTAGTTCTGAACCCATCTATTCCAACACCTCTATCCCATTGCAGACATTGGACTTTGTCTACTGAAATGACATGCTACAAACTAAATTCTGCACTCTGTATCTTCCCCTTTGCTCTACCTGTTGCACTTAACTTTGACCAGATTGTATTTATGTATAGCTTTATCTGATCTGGTTTTCTAATGGGCAGGTGACTTTTCGGGTCACGACCATGCTTCAGCTTACAAGTTACAGCATCTTCACTTCTTTGTGTCTTTTGTCTAATAAATGTGCGGGATAAACTGTGCAGTAGATTGTCGACCTAGTGATTAGTTTGGTTACTATACAAAATCTAAGTTGTTTGAAAAATAAATACTATGGCTAATAACATAATAATAACTAAATACAAATGTCATTGAAATTACATTTTCATGTACTTTACTATTCCGTATAACAAAAGTGAAATTACGTTCAGTTTCTGTTCTTTATTTTGTTCACTTGCGTCATTTTTCTTCTTGCGTGAAAGTGGGGTCACTTTGACGGAGATCTCCATGAGTATCATTTCCCGCTTGTTGGTTGCAAAATCGTGATTCTTCACACGCGAACCCATGCTGTATGACTCCGTACTTATTTGGCTGTCGTGCCATAAGGGATAAGCCTAATTCTATTCTCGCCCCATATTTGTGGATTCCCGAGCAAGGACCAGCAGATCAGGCAGCATCTGTGGAGGACATGGATAGTTGACAAGGGAGACAAGGAACTGAAGATGCTGGAATTTGAAGAAGACTCCTGACCCGGAACACCACCTGTCCATGCCCTCCAGAGATGCTACCTGACCCGCTGAGTTACTCCAGCACTTTGTGTCTACCTTTCTGGCATCTGCAGTGCCTAGTATTTGTGTACACCCCTTGGTTCTACCTATACTAAAACTTACTTGGCCCTTTCATTGCGTCTACCAACAGTTCGATCCTGAGCTCGGGTGCTGGCTGTGTGGAGTTTGCACTTTCTCCCTGTAACTGCGAGGGTTTCCTCCGGGTGCTCTGGTTTCCTCCCACATCCCAAAACTGTGCATTTTGTTTAGGTTAATTGGCCTCTGTCAATTGCCCCAAGTGTGTATGAGAAAGTGGGATGACATAGTAGTAGTGTGAACATGTGGTCAGCGTGGGCTGAAGGGCCTATTTCCATGTTGCATCTCTAAACTAAACATTAAAAAAAATAAAGGACAATTGCCAATATTTATATCATGGTAAGTTGAAGTGGTCCATTTGGGTATCTGTAGTAACTGCTGGAGTAACTCAGCGGGTGAGGCAGCATCTCTGGAGAGAAGGAATGGGCGACGTTTCGGGTGGAGACCCTTCTTCAGACTGATGCCAGGGGAGGGGGCGGGACAAAGATAGAATGTAGTCAGAGACAGTAAGACTAGTGGGAGAACTGGGAAGGGGAAGGGGATGGAGAGAGAAAGCAAGGGCTATCTGAAGTTAGAGAAGTCAATGTTCATACCGCTGGGGTGTATACTACCCAAGCGAAATATGAGGTGCTATTTCTCCAATTTGCGCTGGGCCTCACTCTTGACAGTGGAGGAGGTCAGATTGGGAATGGGAGGGGGGGTTGAAGTACTGAGCCACCGGGAGATCAGGTAGGTTAAGACGGGCTGAGCGGAGGGAGGTGTTCAGTGGAACGATCGCTGAGGCTGCGCTTGGGTCTCGCCGATGTAGAGAAGTTGACACCTAGAACAGCGGATACAATAGATGAGGTTGGAGGAGGTGCAAGTGAACCTCTGCTTCACCTGGAAAGACTGGGTCCTTGGATGGAGTCGAGGGGGGAGGTAAAGGGACAGGTGTTGCATCTCCTGCGGTTGCAGGGGAAAGTACCCGGTGGTTTGGGTGGGAAGGGACGAGTAGACCGGGGAGTTTTGGAGAGAACGGTCTTTGCACAGTTCTTTCTTACATATGCCGATTCTAAGTTGTTCTGGGATAAGTTCACGGAATGATGGAACCAATGCTTATTAAAGGCGGGTGCCGAGGAATGACTTCTTTGATCCTATCTGCAGTTATGTTCTCCAACGTCTTGATAGAGGATAAATACAACATTTCTCCAGAGATGCTGCCTGACCCACTGAGTCACTCCAGCGCTTGTTGCGTCCAACTTCGGTATAAGCCGGCACCTGCAGTTCCTTTCTGTTATATTCTTTACTGAGGAACACTCAAGAGAGGACCTCTTTTCTCCATGACTGCTTAATCAGGAATTTAAAATCTGTCAGCTGAAACGCAATTCTGCCCTCATTGTTTTCTGAACCCTTTTTGAAAAAAAAAACAAATGAGTGTTTCTGAGAACAGACAAAACCACAATGATATGTTTGCTATTACTCTGCCCTTAGTCAGAGATTTTTTAAATCAACCCTGTTGTGGAATCGTGGTGGTGCAGAGAAACAGAAGTGACCTGAAATTACTTATAGATTGTTATGACAAGCGTTCCCCAGATGGATTATCTCTCTTAAGATCTCTTGTGTTATCTCGCTCCTTAATATGTTCTCTTTTATTCTCAAGATAGACAATCTGGCATGAAAAATCAGTTTGCTGATTAATGCCCAAGGCACCAGTAAGTTCAGGAGCATTCACCAGATGATCCTTTACATTTTTATGTTTTATAATTTTATTTATTTATATAAATATTTAATATATTTTTTATATTATTAATTATTAATTATATTAATATATAATTTATAATATATATAATTTATAATTATATTATTAATATATAATTTTATATAAATATATAAATATTTAAAATATTTTACTTTTTATATTTTAAAAATCCTCTTGGATTTCCAGTTAAGATGGCAGATCTACTTCAGATCTGTGAATAAGTGACAGATCAGTAGAGTCTGTAGAATCGACGGTTCAATGGTACTGTGAAATTCTATTTTGTATACAGTTCAGTACCAATATTACTATATATGAACACATCTTAGATGTAGTATGAGTGTATAGAAATAGTACACTAGGACAGAATACAAGAGTCAAAAGCATTTTTCAAGTCCCAGTTATTGTATGTGCAGGATTCTTAACTAGGCCATGAAGGTCCGTTATCCTGGCGATGTTGCAGGGTTGGCCTGGTGGTGTCCACCACTGCTGTTCCTAGACGTACCCTAGCCATGTTCTCCAGAGATGCTGCCTGATCTACTGAGTGACTCCAGCACTTTGTGTCCCTTTTGTATGTTAACGAGAATTTGCAATTCCTTGTTTCTACTAATCAGAAGAGAGACAATAGACAATAGGTGCAGGAGTAGGCCATTCGGCCCTTCGAGCCAGCACCGCCATTCAATGTGATCATGGCTGATCATCCCCAATCAGTACCCCGTTCCTGCCTTCTTCCCATATCCCCCGACTCCGCTATTTTTAAGAGCCCTATCTAGCTCTCTCTTGAAAGCATCCAGAGAGGTTGGACTCGTGAGCCAGTTATAATGCCCGTGCCAAATTCAGACTGGGCCTCATCTGCTTTCAGTAAGTGAGTTAGGTGGGGTTCTGATTGGATGTACTTAAACAGCTCACAATTGGCATTTACGTGAATTGTTGTGAAGAAAGTTAGTAAAGGGGAGAGGCAGGACAAAGCCTGGCAACTACTAGGTGGATATAGGTGAGGGGGGTGGGGGGGTTTGATGGGCAGATGATTGGAACAAAGGCCAGAGATAAAAGCAGAAGGTGTGAGAGGTTTGAACAGTTGCAGATTGTGAAGCCAGAATAGAGGAATCAAGATCCAGAAGACATAGGTTCAAAGCGAGAGGGGGAACCTGAGGGGCTACTTCCTCACATAGAGGGTGGTGGGTATATCAAACGAGCTGCCAGAGGAGGTAGTTGAGGCAGGTATTATAACAACATTTAAAATAAGTTTGGACAGGTACATGGAAAGGCTTAGAGGGATATTGGCCAAACACGGCAGGTGGGACTAGTGTAGATGGGACATCTTGGTCGGCATGGACAAGTGTGGCTGAAGGGCCTGTTTCCATGGTGTTTGATCCATCATGGCTGATCTATTTTTCCTTCTCAACCCCATTCTCCTGCCTTCTCCCCATAATCTTTGACACACTTACAAAACATTGAAATCAAATTGACCTACAAAACATTGAAATGCAAATATAATGGGGCAATAGGGTCTCAGCCCCATTTGGGGTTAGCAATGGTGTTAGACAAGGGGGGAATTTTGTCCCCAGTCCTTTTTAATCTATATATTGATGATCTGTCTAAACAATTGAAAGCCTGTAACACTGGGTGCGTAATTGGTAATATTTTAGTGAACCATATTATGTATGCAGATGATCTTGTGGTCTTTAGTCCATCTAGCGCTGGTCTCCAGCAGCTCCTTACTATATGTTCCGTGTATGGTGTGGAACATGACATTAAATATAATGCTAGTAAGAGTGCTGTTATGATCTGTAGAACCAAAGAGGATAAATGTCTAAAATATCCTGATTTTAAATTGTCTGACAATAATCTCAGTGTCTGTAATAAGATTAAATATCTAGGGCATATTATTACAGAACAAATGACAGATGATGAGGATATTTATAGGCAACGACGCATGCTGTATGTACAGGCGAATATTCTCTTGCGTAAATTTGGTGCGTGTGCAGATGTGGTGAAGATGTCGCTATTTAGAGCATACTGCACACCACTCTACACTGCGCACCTGTGGTCGAACTATTTAAAGACAAGTATGCAGAGACTAAAGGTGGCATATAACAATGCCATGAGAACACTGCTAAGGCAACCTAGATGGTGTAGTGCCAGTAATATGTTTGTGGCTGCAGGAGTCAGTACTTTAGAAGCTATCCTAAGACACCACATGTATAAATTCATTTGCAGGATAAATGACTAAAAATGTGCTTATTGTGGCCTTGTCAAACATAAGGGTTAGCACTACACGCTACGAATCCCAGCTGTGGAGACACTGGTATCGTTGTCTCGTTGTAGGACATTGATCATCTTTTAATCTGGATTTTTAGCTTATGTATTGTGGGTTTTTTTTGTTTAAAAAAATATATAAATTATGATGTTTTTATAAGTGATATACCAAGATTTTATATGTATTTTTGATATTTGATATGCAATGCATTTTTAATGTAATGTTGCCCCTTGTCTGGACCTTGAGTCTGTAATAAAGTTTATTTAATAGGCAATATGTATTTAATATTCTGCCTGTAATGCAATGAAACAGTTTCATTGCTTCCAGTTTGGTCCTCGTCTGTTTTCACATCTTATCTAATTGTTTGTCCCATCATAATTCAGCAGTTTCAAACTAACCAGCTCAAGTTGCTGCTTGAAGTATATTGAGTAACAATAGCTGTTCCTATTGGGGGAAAAAACGTTTCAGTCGGAGAGAGTAGGGTCATGCTCTTTGTAAATTTTCTTTGACACATTGCTCTGAAATTGAAGCCCTTGCTTGGATATGGGAATTTATTTTAGGTTATTATATACTTCCCTTACAAATAAAATATAATCTAAATTGTCTTGACCTGTTGCATATTATTAATTCTTGGATCTGTGAATCTATTTTAGGTTATTATATTAAGCAATCTTCACTTACAGATAAAATATAATTTTAATTTTCTTGACTTATTGATTACTATTAATTTCAAAATATAATTATCTTCCTGCCTTCGACAGGAATCTGTACTGGAAACAAAGCAGAATATACCTTTTCAATATTTATTTTAAAGTTGAGAAGTTGCTGCAGTTTCTAATGAGATGCGTGGTGTGTATTTGGAACTTGTTCTATCATCTTACTGTAGTCACTTCATTCACTGTTAGTATTAAATAACATTATTGTGTCTGAAATTTGTCAATTAAGGCTGTGATATGTCACGGCTTGCTTTACATGAACATTAATCTTCACTCCCAAGCCTCACCCACTTCCTTTACTGCAAAATGCCTTTCACGCTATGTTCTGTCTGTAAATGTCCTCCTCTTCTGGCTTCTTCGAGCTAGATTCTTTCCACAGCACTTGAAAATAATTGCGTAGTAAGGGACTGCAGATGCTCGTTTACACCGAAGATCGACACAGAATGCTGGAGAAACTCAGCAGGACAGGCAGCATCTCTGGATAGAAGGAATGGGTGACGTTTCGGGTCGAAACCCTTCTTCAGACGGAGAGTCAGGGGAGAGGGAGACACAGAGATAAGGAAGTGTAGGGTGTGAAAACGAGATATCAAAGGGGATGAGGTCCAAAGAAAATGTATCATTGTTAGCTGGGAGAAAGTTACAACGAAGCATACAGAGATAAATTTTAACCAGGGGGACAGTCAGACTGGTCGAAGAACTAGGAAGGGGGAAGGATGGAGACAGAGGGAAAGCAAGGGTTACTTGAAGTTAGAACTTTACTTATCCAACGAGGGATACCGCCAGGGTGTAAGCTGCCCAAGCGAAATATGAGGTGATGTTCCTTTAATTTGTGTTGGGCCTCATTCTGACAGTGGAGGAGGCCAGAATTATATATTTACCTTATTTATCTATATAATATTAAAACTCTGTGGCTGGCTGGCTGGCTGTGTGTGTGTGTGTGTGTGTGTTTCTGCCTGACTTGTGGGTGCCAGCCTTTGATTCGTTGCTACGCCAACACCAGACCCAGAAACGCCGAGATTTTTCCCATTTCGGTAGAGATTTCACTTTTCATTCAAAGTATCCACTCCTCATTAAATTTCATCGTGTCTATGTACACATTTTTAATAAAATCCTTCTCCCCCCCCCCCACTCACTCATTTTGTCGCCTCCTGCTGGCCAGCGACCATAACGACTGCTGGCGCCCGCCTCTCGCCTCAAAGACGCCATTTAAAAACAGCCGCACTGCTGAGTGCTGGAATCTTATGTTCGGGCACGGCTTGAGTTGGAGGACCACGTCTCCCGTGGGGGCTACGGGTAGGGAACGGCTGCGTTGGTCTAGTTTTTATTTAAAATCTGCTGATTTCCGCATGAAATACGTATTGAAGGCAAATACCTGAGGCTTTGCCCTTACAGCTGGGGCAAAATCTGAGTAGTGCAACATTTCCATTTGCTTTATTAAAACGTTTGGGGTAAACAGCACAAACTGCATTTTGACTGGAAGGTTACTAGTGTTTGTGGTCCAAAGTCTTACCTTCGTTTTGATTAGCTTAAAGTGGTTATCGTGTTCCTATCTGAAGACGTTTTAACATATTAGAGGTTCAAGAAAACATTCAAGAGGTTGTTTGAGAATTTAAATGAAAATGAGGTGCCAGACAAGATAGATGACACACATGAAACTAATGTTGACAGATATATTTAATTATTGTTCTTTTTATTTTATTCAGTCTTTGTATAAGAAACATGTATATTTTACCCAGAATATGGGAATCAAGAACAAGAAAACATAGGTTTAAGGTGAGAGGGGCAAGATTTAATGGGTTTGATGGGCCGAATGGCCTAATTCTTCTCCTATGACCTTATGACAGGTACAAGGATAGGAAAGGTTTGGAGCATTATGGGCCAAACATAGGCAAATGGAATTAGATCAGATGGGACATCTTGGTCTGCATGGACAAGTTGGGCCGAAGGGCCTCTTTTCACGGTGCATGATTCTGACTTATGATTGTAAGTATATAACAATGGATTTGGCTTGGTTGCAAATGATGTTGTGAAAATACACAAAATGTCACTGGAAAAATGGCTGAATAGAGAGAGGTTTGAGTGATGGAGAATTTCTATGGTCCAAAAATAGATGCTGACCACCTAATTACGAGATCTAATGTTTAGCATTTTGCCATATTTTTATCAGTGGAAGTAAAAATAGAACTTCAAGCAGAACAGTGAATTCCTTTTGATCAGCAAACATCTGTGCCTATCATTGTGTTCCTTTTTTTTCTTAAAGCAGCTTAATTGTTGCTTAGGGGAGGGATTATGGCTAGGACAACTAAAATGTTTGTAAAGCCATTTGTGGTATAGTATTTGATGCAATTGCTGAGACTCGACTTTCATTTATGCCTTCACTATTTCTAAACAGGGTCTGATTAAGGTTGCGGAAGATCACAAGATATGCATCCCTCTATTAGTTCAATGATTGCTTGGACTTGCATTCTATGTCATGTCCTTTGACTTCCCTTCCAACAGCTTCCCTCTGTGGCTCATTTCCAGCCTGAGGGAGTTTACATAATTCTTTCAGTAGAATTTTCAGCAGTTCCCACAGTGTCAAGGGCTGACTCAGACTTCAGTCTTTTAATTGAACAATTCTGCATCTATTTTGTGCGTTTGTTTCATGTTTTGTTTTGTCTTAAAAACTACTCGGGGGAATAGGGAGAAAGAAACACTTATGACCTACCCATACTGTGACGACGTTTTAAGAACTTGTGTGTGTTAACTCTTTAGGGCAGCACAGAGGTAAAGTTGCTACCTTAAGGGCCTGTCCCACTGTACGAGGTAATTCAAGAGTTCTCCCGAGTTTCCCCTGATTCAAACTCGGAGAATTACGGAGAGGAAGAGACTACAAAAAGTAGTAAACACTGCCCAGTCCATCATCGGCTCTGACCTTCCTTCCATCGAGGGGATTTATCGAAGTCGCTGCCTCAAAACGACTGGCAGTATCATCAAAGACCCACACCATCCTGGCCACACATTCATCTCCCTGCTACCTTCAGGTAGAAAGTACAGGAGCCTGAAGACTGCAACGACCAGGTTCAGGAATAGCTACTTCCCCACAGCCATCAGGCTATTAAACCTGGCTCAGACAAAACTCTGAACATTAATAACCCATTATCTGTTATTTGCACTTTATCAGTTTATTTATTCATGTGTTTTGTAGTCAATGCCTACTATGTTCTGTGTGCTGAAGCAAAGCATGACTTTCATTGTCCTATCAGGGACACATGACAATAAACTCACTTAAACTTGAATGTCCTGAAGGCCTGTTTCCATGCTACATCTCTAAACTAAACTAAAGTAAACTAAATCATAAAAGTGTCACATTTATAATTTATTCAGGAATTGCTAAGAATGAAGAAAAATGCTATGCATTACCTTAACTACTAATATTTAGAATCATGGAAACCTCATTTCCATTTCAGATAAATATGTTTTAAAAATGGAGAATTAACCGTGGAAATAATTTAGCGAATCACACTATGTACAATTGGAAACAAATTCACTTAGCCAACAGTTTCAACCAAAGTTGCTTTGAAAACCAAAAAAGACCAAGTGCTGGAAGTAGCTCAGCAGGTCAGGCAGTATCTGTACATGGATAGATGACGTTTTGGGTTGGGACCCTTCTTCAGACAGATTGACTACAAATAGTCTAAAGAAAGGTCCTGACCCGAAAGGTCGCACATCCACATTCCCCAGAGATGCTGCCTGACCTGCTGAGATCCCCCAGCACAGTGTGTTTGTTGCTCAAGGTCCCAGCATCTGCAGCCCCTCGTGTCCATAGAATTAGAATGACCATTTAATTAGAATTGGACAAGATTTGAGTTGTTAAACCAGTACGGCTTCAGTACATACTGTAGAAAAATACTGGAATAAATAGCATAGCTGTTGTTGTTGTTTGTCCTTTGTAGTCGAAGAAGACCATGACTTCAGTGTTTTTGTTTGTGGGTCCAGAGGTGACTGGTGAGACCGATCCGGGCCCGGAAGGCTCACCCGCATATGGGGACACAGTTGGGTGGGTGCTGCAGTAGGAGTTGAAGTGGCTCGAGCCTTTCCTCTGAGCTTCTGCGGTGCGCTTCGTCTCAGCTGCACGCGCTCCTGTGGTGATCTTGCTATGCCAAGTTGGGCGGTCCAGAGCAAGCGACTCCCAAGTAGCTTGTAAGGTAGTAAACTATCCTGCCCTCCTTTGTGGAATGTGTAGTGAAATGGGCATCAGGCAGACAGTTTGTTTGCTCTTCTAGATGTGGTTGTGAGCCAAAATGTTGTATGTGCACACACTTCAAATCTTACTGGATAGTAAATCAATGGACCTGTATATATCTACTATATGTCAGAAACATGCTGTGAATGTACTTTGGGATGACAGATAGTTTAATATGGCACCATGACAACCATTTTAGAGCTCAACACTCCTGCCTGCACCTTCCCTTAACTCAGATGGTGGAACATATTTCAAGAATCAATAAAGAATTCTCCCTATTTCCACCAAACGTTTCTCATCCCCATCTCCATGTCCCAGCGCACACACATAATGTGCACGTGGGCATCAAGCCATTGGCCACTGTCTATGGGGTCCATTGTGCCAGCTGCACTTGAACCACTCTGTGTCTTTAGTCTCCAAGCTTGTAGAGATGCTGCTGGAGACCCGGGTTCAATCTTGACCTTGGGTGCTGTCAGCGTGGAGTTTGCACATTCTCTCTGTGACCGCGTGGGTTTCCTCCCATATCCCAAAGACGTGCGGGTTTCTGGGTCAATTGGCCTCTGTAAAACAGCTCCTAGTGTGTAGAGAGTGCAGATTGGGTGAATTGATGGTTGGCGCTTACTCGGTGGGCCGAAGGGCATGTTTTCATGCTGTATTTCCAAACTAAAATAAACTAAGAGGAAAGGAATAGGTAACGTTTCGGGCCGAGACCTTTCTTCGGACTGAGAGTCGGAGAGAGGGAACCTAGAGGTATGAAAAGGTACAAAGAACAAACGAAAGAAAGCCCAGGACAGAAAGGGCAGTGTGGGAATGGGAGGGGGAGTTAAAGATCGCATAGGCCAAGGCGGACTGAGCGGAGGTGTTCGGCGAAACGATCACCAGTCTACCAGATTGGTCTCACTGATATATAGGAGTCCACCCCTAGAACAGCGGATGAGGTTGGAGGAGGTGTTACTGCTAATGATGTAACACATTAGAGCATTGCAGATCCTGTTCAGGTGCAGAGGATTGATTTATTGAGGGGACGCATTGTATGCAAAATGTCCTAAAGCAAACCAGCGGCGTGCTAAATGCATCCTTTCAATGTCTGGATAGCTGGGAGATGCACAATGGACACGGTGACTCATGGTATCACGACAAATTGAAAACATCGTGTCATTTAGCAGAGACAGTTCTCGACACATAATGCTGGAGTAACTCAGCGGGACAGGCTGCATCTCTGGAGAGAAGAAATGGTGACGTTTCGGGTCAAGATCCTTCTTCAGACAGAAGCTGCCTGAAAATCAGCAACGAAGCTGGTGCATAAAGAGGACCAGGAAGAATGTGTGTTGAACCATCTTTAACTGCAGTTTCCTCCCCTGGAGATGTGTGTGAAAAGTCACTTTAAGTAGCACTGTTAAACAAAATCAAACTGCTGGAGGGACCCTGTAGGTCGAGCAGCATCAGTGGAGGGAAACAGCAAGATGGCGCCCAAGCCAGGGGACTCTGCGTGTTGGTCCCAGGAGCGGGTCTGCAATCATTCATACAATCGCTCCACTCCTTTATACCTCCACTCCAACAGCTAACTCCCAGACTATCTGTAATTGGACTTTAATAGACTTTGTCTTGCACCAGACCTTATTTGCTCTGTGCTGTATCTGTACACTCTGGGTGGCTTGATTGCAATCCATGTATAGCCTTTCCGCTGACTGGGTAGCACGCAACAAGAGGGTTTTTCACTGTACCTCAGTACACGTGACAATAAACTGAACTAAACTACTCAGAAAAAGTGTGGAGTAACTCAGCGAGTCAGTCAGAACATGGACAGGCGATGTTGCGAGTCGGGACCCTTCTTCAGTCCCGACCCAAAACGTCACCCATCCATGGTCTCCAGAGATGCTTCCTGACCCGATGAGTTACTCCAGCACTTTGTGTCCATTGTTTTGGAAACCAGCATCTGCTGTTCCTTGTGTTTACTATTAAACATAAACCTGACTCCCCACTTATCCACAATGGAGAAGTAAAATTTGCCACAAAATAAACTTTCCTAACATAATTAAAAAATCCATGGCGTTTTGCATAGAAATAAACATTACATCCCATGGTGCATTCGTTGGTTTTGCTTTGCTCAGTGCTTCCAGAGAGTTCAGTCACAGTGGCAGCAGCATTACTAGTTTAGTTGAGTTTAGTTTATTGTCACGTGCAACGAGGTACAGTGAAAAGCTTTTGTTGAGCGGAAAGACGATATAAGATTACAATCGAGCCATCCACAGTTTACAGATACAGGATAAAGACAATAACAGATATGACAAAATGGCGGCGGCGCGGGCATATCGCGATGCCCCGTGTCTCCCGAGAATTTTTGAATGTATATATATTTATTGCTCATTATTTTATGTTCGCTCTTCTGGGTGAGATGCTAACTGCATTCCGTTGTCTCTGTACTGTACACTGCACAAGAACAATAAAGATTGAATCTGAATCAGAATCTGAAGGTAAAGTCAAGGAAAGCTCGATTGAACATAGTCTGAGGTTCTCCAGTAAGGTAGATTGCAGCTCAGGACCACTCTCCGGTTGCTGATAGAATGGTTCACTTGCCTGATAAGAGCAGGGGAAAAACTGTCCCTGAATCTTGAGGTGTGCGTTTCCACACTGTACCTCATGCCTGATGGGAGAAGAGTGAGTGCCCGCCCAGTGTGCGACTCGTCCTTGATTATGCTGCTGGCCTTGCCGAGGTGTAAATGGAGTCAGTGGAAGGTAGGTCGGTTTGTGTGATGGTCTGGACAGCGTCCACAATTCGCTGTAATTTCTTGCAGTCTTGAATGGAGCAGTTCCTAAACCATGCGGTGATGCATCCCGATAAAATGCTATATGTTGATATGGCGCATCTCCCGCAATCAACCTTGAGGGCGTGGAAGGTGGTCGGGAGTTTTTGACCTTTAAGAGGTGCACTTTCCCTTTAAGAGGTGCACGCTAACTTTAACTGATGCTGGCAAGTTATAGCTTTCAACTTCTTGCCAAAGCCTGCAGTCAATCAAGTGTTTATGCTGACTGCATGCAGAAATCATAATAAGAGCATGAAGCTGGCACATTGCCTCCACCGCAATCAGTAGACGTTGGTTAATAGCATCCAGCAATCTTCCTGCCTGCTCTCAAATATCTTGATGGCTTGGTTGTACATTATATAGGCAAACGGCACGTTATATTATTGACCTCACGCAGTTCCGGAGAAATGTCTTCACCTTTGCATTTCTTTAAGCTGGAAAGAGTGCAGAGAAGATTTACGAGGATGTTGCCTAGACTTGAGGTCCTGAGCTATAGGGAGCGGTTGGGCAGGTACGGGCTCTATTCCTTGGAGTGCAGGAGGGTGAAGGGTGATCTTATGAAAGTGTATAAGATCAATAGGGTAAATGCAGAGAATTATTTACCCAGAATTGGAGAATATAGAACCAAAGGACATAGGTTTAAGGCGAGGGGAGAAAGATTTATTAGGAAACTGAGAGACAACTTTTTCCACACAGAGGTTGGTGGGTATATGGCGGTAATTGAGGCAGGTACTATAACAAAATTTAAAAGGCATTTGGACAGGTACATGGCTAGGAAAGGTTTAGAGGGATATGGGCCAAACGTGAGCAGGTTGGACTGGTGCATCTTGGTGGACAAGGGCAAGTTGAGACAAAGGGTGTGTTTACGTGCTGTATGGCCCTAGGGCTCAATAAAATATTAATTTTCTTTAGAGATGGCCTTAGATGGGTGAAACAGAAAGTGCTGGAGGAACTCAGCAGGTCAGGTAGCATCTGTGTAGGGAATGGACAGGTGATGGGCCAGGAACCTTCTTCAGACTGATTGTGTTAGGGGGGGGGGGGCAGAAAGGTGGGGTGGGACAAAGCCTGGCAAGTGTTTGCAGATGGGTGATGTAAGTGACAAAAACTAGCGGTGAAAAGGAATAAAAGGTTGTCAGATAAGGAGAGGAAGTGTGAATAAAGCCAGAGAGAGGGACCGGGGGTGGCTAGGGCACAGGAAAGAGAGAGGGGGCAGCATGGACATTAGGATTAGAGAATTCAGTGTTCATACCGCTGGGTTGTAAGCCTTCCGTCGAGGTCGATAGGCACTTGAGGTCATTGTGCAGAGATATGCCTTGTAACTATGTCACAGAATTGGAGCATTTTAGTCTCTAGGCCTTAGACTTTGGAGATGCAGCATAGAAACAGACCTATCGGCCCACCGAGTCGGCACCGATCACCTCATACACTAACACGAGGGACAATTTACAATTTTACCTACAATTAGGTAATTTTACCTACTATTAATTATAGCCAATTAACCTACAAACCTGTAGGTCTTTGGAGTGTGGGTGGAAACTGGAGCACCCGGAGAAATCCCAAGTGGTCACAGGGGGGGCGTACAAACTGTTCAGACAGCGCCCGTAGTCGGGATCGAACCTGGGTCTCTGGCGATGAAAGGCAACAACTCTACCACTGCGCCACCGTGCCGCCCAGTGTTACAGCTTATTCTATTAAGCTCTTCAGGATAATTCTTATCCCTTTCAGTCTGAAGAAGCCTGACAGTATGACATAAAAGACAACTGTGGGCAAAATGTGAGAAAATACCACTGGAACCAAAAGCAATTGTTCTTGGTGAGGAGCACCATTGCATTGTTAAAAATAATTTCATTTAATGTTTCTAAAATTCTATTGCTGGCAATAAATCGAGTAAAATTCTTTGAAGATAATGGAAACGTGAGCATTAGGATTTGCCTTGCATCAGCTGGAATGGTGGTGTGGCATGCAGCCAAATGAAACTGATTTAGTTGAGTGCTGTACAACTAGTGCTCTACAACTGGTGCCAACACTCAAGGCTTTTAATTATCTTTAAGAAAAGGCACAAGGTAATAAGTACTTTGAAATGGAATATATCCCATTCAAGTCATCACAAACCTGTTCTGCCAGAGCAGTTCTACTCTTTTTGTAATTTATAAGTTATTTTTTTTACTTTGGGGCGGCATGGTGCGGCAGCAGTAGAGTTGCTGCCTCATAGCACCAGAGAACCGGGTTCGATCCTGACTACGAGCGCTGTCTGTACGGAGTTTGTACCTTCTCCCTATGACCTACGTGGGTTTTCTCCTGGTGCTCCGGTTTCCTCCCACACTCCAAAGACGTGTAGGTTTTTTAGGCCTGGTAAAAGTGTAAATTGTCCCTAGTGTGTGTAGGATAGTGCTAGTGTGTGGAATCGCTGGTCGGTATGGACTCGGTGGGCCGAAGGGCCTGTTTCTGTCTGTACGACGTTTGTCCGTACTCCCTGTGACCGCGTGAGTTTTCTCCGGGTGCTTTAGCTTTCCTCCCACATTCCAAAGACGTACAGGTTTGGAGGTTAATTGGCTTTCGATAAAATTAGATAATTGTCCCTAGTGTGTAGAATAGTGCTCGTGTACGAGGTTATTGTTGGTCGGCACGGACTTAGTGGGTCGAAGGGCCTGTTTCTGCACTGCATTTCTAAAGTATAAAGTCCAAAAAGTATAGTTTCATCTTCCCTTTTCATGATAGAAAATCACCATATGATGATTTCAATCATATACCTGTTGACTGCAATTGACTCATGGGAAGTGTTTCATTTATTACATGGTGCTATAAAAAAAAAGACTCAAAGTGCTGGAGTAACTCAGCGGGTCAGGCAGCATCGCTGCAGAACACGGATAGGTGACGTTTCAGGTCGGTTCTCTTCTTCTGACGAGATATCTCAAGGAGTCTGAAGAAGGGTCCCGACCAGAAACGTCGCCCATCCATGTTCTCAAGAGATGCTGCCTGACCCACTGAGATACTCCAGCACTGTGTCTTTTTGTGTAAATTAGCATCTGCAGTTCCTTGTTTCAACATGATAAGCAATTGTCAGGTCAGCTGATCAGCTGCTCCTGGAGGTACCGAGGTCTAAGCGGAAGCTCAGAGGGGATAGAGCCTTCTCTGTTGTTGCTCCGACATTATGGAACACTCTGCCGTTGCACATCAGACAGGCCCCCTCACTGTCCATCTTCAAAACCAGTCTTAAAAGCCTTTTCTATTCCTTGGCTTTTGACCCTGCATGAGACTTTGCTCCTGTTTTAGTGTTTTTAATGTTTTTTATTTTTTTTACTCTCTCTTTTAATGTTTTTATTGTCTTGTAATAATGTTTTGTTCATGATTAGTCATGTACAGCACTTTGTTGCAACAGTGGTTGTTTTTAAAGTGCTCTATAAATAAAGTTATTATTATTATTATTATTAATTGTCTTATAGAAATGTCACTACATTCCATCAGTTTGCCTATTTTTCTTAATGAAATGCCTCGTGTCTTTAACAGAGTGCTAAGCATGGAACTTCAGAATACTTTATTGGTGAATCAGAGTTCAGCGATGCCTCCATCTCAATCCAGAAGAAGAAGGAAACTTTGAAGCAAATGTATGTATCACCACATGAATTGGACATGTATTATACCTTGACTATAAAATAACTAGTTATAATAAGGGCGGCACGGTGGCGCAGCGGTCGAGTTGCTGCCTTACAGCGCCAGAGATCCAAGTTCGATCCTGACCACGGGTTGGTGTCTGTACAGAGTTTGTACTTTCGCCGCATGACCTACATGGGTTTTCTCCGGATGCTCCGGTTTCCTCCCACACTCCAAAGACGTACGAATTTGGTGGTTTCTGTAAAATGGTAAATTGTCCCTCGTGTATAGGATAGTGTTAGTGTGCGTGGATCGCTGGTCGGTACGGACTCGATGGGCCGAAGGGCCTGTTGCCGCACTGTATTTCTAAACGAAAACAAGCCTGAAAATCTTGCCTTTGCTAAAATAAATGCTAATTTAGCAGTGTTGAAATGGAGCATTAAATTATTATTTTTTAAATTTGTGTCGACATCCAGCATTTTCTATGTAGCGAGATTAGGTAAAATGAAAAAAGCTACCCAAATAAATTCCATGCATTTGAGAATACCTTTCCACTGATTCTCATTAGAGATATACAGTACTTCAATTTCCTTGGCAAATAGTTCAGCCTCTCATTTTATTTTGTTCCATATTATTGTCGTTTTATTTTCCTTCCTTCTTCCTGACACCAATCAGAGAGCGTTCATAACTGATAGGGGCAGAATTACGCCATTCGGCCCGTCGAGTCTTCTCCACCATTCAATCATAGCTGATCTATCTTTCCCTCTCAACTCCATTCTCCTGCCTTCTCCCATAACCTCTGACACCCGTGCTAATCAACGATTTTCTAGATACCGCTTTGCTTTCTTTACAGTGTTTGAGCTTGCAATATTTTAATATGGATAATCTCATCAGCTTTTTAATTTGAAAGTTTGATGTTTGTAAAAAAATGTTGCATTTTATGATCTGCTTAATATAGCCAAAACATTCCAAAGTGCTTCACACAGACAAAGTCAACTTTAACTTTTATTGCCGGCAGTCGAAGAGACTAAATACAATTACAGATTAATATCTCTCCTGCTCAGGCATATTAATTTACTGTTTAACAAACTGTAAAACATACAAAAGGCTGTATATTCCCCTACCTTGGCAGCTCTTAGAAATCGTATTCCATTCCTCACTGGACTTTTGTCTAAAGTTGGAATTACCAGAGACTGTTTTACCTGTTGGAGCGGCACGGTGGCACAGCGGTAGAGTTGCTGCGTTACAGCATCAGAGCCCCAGGTTCGACTTTGACTACGGGTGCTGCCTACATTCTCCCTGTGACCGCGTGGGTTTACTCCGGGTCCTCGGGTTCCCTCCCACACTCCAAAGACGTACATTCCTTCTATGCCATTAAGTGCGGCCTTTTGAATGAATCCAAATTTTGTAGGACAAATCCTTTTATTTTTATTTTATTAATATGTTTTTGTTCATCTTTTATTATTTTTATTTTAATCTTAAAATGAACGTATTTAAAATACCAAAGAGTAAAAGAAGATTCAACAAAATAATCCTCCCCGACTGACGGCCACATTTAAAACATTAGTAAGTCATGAGGGCTATTTTAACACCAGTTATGCTCATGATTTAGTTCTAATGTGACTCTAGAATGTGTGTAAATCTCCCACAAAAAAAGCAGTCACAACAAAGACATTAAAAGGTTAGTTAACTTTAGAATTAACAACATTTTTTTATTTTCTTGAAGTTAGTACCTAGTAGTTAGATTTTAACAAAATAATGTACATTTTGAAGTATATCTAATTTAAGTTTCTTGGATGCGGACTTTATTAGATTACAGCTAATTTAATGCGGCCTTCCAACATGCAAAGGTTCCCCACCCCTGCACTAGTATCTTTTTGTGTCTTTTTTGTGTAATCCAGCATCTGCAGTTCCTTGTATCTACATTTTGACTCTCTAAGTACAGAATTACCCAAACTTGTACATCTTCCATTAAGACTGTGTTTCTGTTATGGGTCACTATCCTTATGATTATTTTGGCTCCAATCCCAGATGTGAGTGAAAATGCTGTAAATCCTTAATTTCTAAACCGACTCAGACTAATGATTAACCAGTGACATATTTTGAGATGTCTAGTTGGGTTTTTTTCCTCATGAAAACTATTTGAGATTGATTAAAGTTTGGTGTTGATTTGAAGTGTTCGCAGGTTAGAAATCGTCTTCCAGTATGAATTTGCTGGGACAAAGTTAGGATTTATACATTAATTAATCAAGCCTTAAATCTGTTGCACATGATGACTGTAGGCTATTTCATAAACCTCTGCTTGATATGCTTCTTAAACTACCTTTGCAAAGGTCAGGGAAAGTGGCTGCAAAGGCATGTGAATGAAAAAAAAGCGACAGTATTTCCATTTAGGATCATTTGGAGGTTCTTTTGTCTCCTTCCTGAAATGGTGATGAGCTCATCTTCCGTTCTAAATTATAGTAAAATAAATCTGTAACACTTGAGTTTAGAGTTACACCGTGGAAACTGGCCCCTCGGCCCCACCATGTCCACGCCAACCAACGAGTTCTCCGTTCTCCCACTTTCGCATCACACACACTTTACAGAGGACAATTTAAACTACAAACTTGCACTTGCACTTGCAAAACTCAGGAAACGACAAACTTGGGATGCGGGAGGAATCCGGAGCACCTGGAGAAATCCCACGCAGACACGGGGAGAACGCGCAAACCCCGCACAGACAGCACACGCAGTCAGGATTGAACCCAGGGGTCTGGCGCTGAAAGGCAGAAGCTCTACTGCTGTTCCATCAAGTCCGCACCGACCATCAATCACCCACACAGTAGTTCTATCCTACACACTAGGGATAATTTACAGAAGCCAATTAACCTACAAACCGGCATGTCTTTGAGGTATGGGAGGAAACGGAACACCTGGGGAAAAACCCCACGGGGCCACAGGGAGAGCGTACAAACTCCTCACAGACAGCACCCGTAATCGGGATCGAACCCCTTTCTCTGGTGATGCGAGGCAGCAACTCTACCGCTGCGCCACTGTGCTGCCTCACAATGATCATAAACTGGACAATAGAAATAATTTTTATAATGCGATTATCAAATGTGCTAAACATCCATCTATCACCTCAACTAATTCTAACCTCCAAACCAAGATTTTCCATTTTCCTTTCCTTTTTCCACATTGAATCCCATAATAACCAATGTAGTTCAGAACTACAGTAACAGGTTATCTCTTTAAATTAAATTTCTTTATTTATATAGCACATTTTTAGTCAACTTGCATTGACCCCAAAGTGCTTCACATAATTACATCCACACACACAGGCAAAGGTGGGTGAAGTGTCTTGCCCAAGGACACAACGACAGTATGCACTGCCAGCCGAACACTTAGCCCATTGTGCCATCTGTCGTCTTTATTTCATTAAATTGAACCTGAGTACAGTAAACACACCAACCTTTTCCTTGTGGAAAAAAAAGGAATGCGGATGCTGGTTAATACAAAAAATGATATAAATTGCTGGAGTAACTCAGCAGATTTAGTTTAGTTTAGAGATACAACGCAGAAACAGGCGCTTCGGCCCGCCAGATCCGCGCCGACCTGCAATCCCTGCACATTAACACTATCCTACACCCACTAGAGACAATTTTTACATTTACCAAGCCAATTAACCTACAAACCTGTACGTCTTTGGAGTGTAGGAGGAAACCGAAGATTTCGGAGAAAACTCACGCAAGTCACGGCAGCATCTCTGGAGAAGATGGATAGTTGATGTTTCGGGTCAGGGCACTTTTTCAGACTCAATTTAGGATGTCTGATGAAGTGTCCCGATCCAAAATGTCACCTATCCATTTTCTCCAGAGAAGCTGCCTGACCAGCTGAGGTACTCCATCATTTTGTGTCTGTCTTTGGTATAAACCACCATCTGCAGTTCATTTTTATTACATAGAAATAGGCCCTTTTTCCCCCACTTAGTCCACGCCAACCTTTGGTCACTCATTCACATTAGTTCCATGTTATCCCACATTAGGGTCAATTTTACAGAAGGCAATTAACATGAAACTCCACGTCTTTGGGATGTGGGAGGAAACAGGAGCACCTGGAGGAAACCCACATGGTCATAGGGAGAACGTGCAAACTCCACACTGACAGCACCTGAGCTCAGGATCGAACCTTAGTCTCTGGCGCAGTGAGGCAGCAGCTCTACCAACTGCGCCAGTCTGCCACCCTGTATTATTGAAGTACTTCAATTTCCATGCGATACACCCAAGTAGGTAAAGCAACAAGTTAAATCTTGTCAATGCTCGAAAGACTCATCTGTAAATAGATGAACCACGAAATAAGCTTCTCCTATGGATGGCTGCACAGGTTCTCAAAATACAGAGTACTTGTGTCAGGGCATCTGGTTTCACCAGAATCATGTTAGGTCATGTCCTTATCGGAACATAGTTTTCCCATTAAAGAGAGATTCCGGATTCATAAATGTTGACGTTGCTAATTGGTCCACTAAAGTAAGGAATAAAATGGTGGCACGGTGGCACAGCGGTAGAGATGCTGTCTCACTGCGCCAGAAACCCGGGTTCGATCCTGACTACGGGTGCTGTCTGTGTGGAGTTTGCACGTTCTCCCTGGGACCTGCGTGGGTTTTCTCCCGGTGCTCAGGTTTCCTCCCCCATCCCTAAGACGTGCGGGTTCGTAGATTAAATGGCTGCTGTAAATTGCCTCCTAGTGCGTAGGGAGTGGATGCGAAACTGTGATAACATAGAGCTAGGTGGACTCGGTGGACCAGAGGGCCTGTTTCTACACTCTCTGTAAAACTAAAAAGCAAAAAAACTAAAAGTATTTTTTTTTAAACTAAACGTTATCAGCATAAGCAGGCAGTATCGTACAGGAAGGAATCTTTTTGGCTCATTTCAGAAATAACCTTTTCCTTATTAACCTCACAAACCGTACTTCCTGCTTTTGCTTTTGTGCTTAATATAAAATGGACATGAAATCAGGATTCGTTTTCTCAGCTGGAAATATCTGAGCTGCGTGCAATGGAAAATTAAGATTGACATTCATATACTTTGGGTGGGGAAATATGGAACATTTGAATCTATAACCTTGGGACTTGATGATAATGAATATTTTAATTCATTCACAATATTCCTTTCGCAGTGTTAAAAAAAGTTGCTGCCCAAAAATGGAAAGCCTAAGCAAAGCTGACTCGGGAGATTCCTTGACAAAAGCACTGCCCAGTGTAACAGAAGATGAGCAAAATGTAGCCCAACCTGCTGTGGATTTGAGCGGTGAGATTCAGGATGTAAATAATGGTGGAAAAGAAGATTGTATGAACTCAGTTCAAAGCGAGTTATTGCTTCCTGCCATAAAACTGGAAGAATATATCAACAGGAGCCAGCCAGCGCCACAGAGCTGCCATCAGCCTCCTCGATCTATTCAGCAGCTGAAGGCGGGTTTGAAAAGCACTGGGGATGTGGGTGAGTCAACACTGCCGAATCTCAAACAAAACGGAGTAAACAAAAAAACACAAACTACGCCAAGGAGGGTCTCTGCTCAGAGTGGAACAAATTGTGCCGTCAGGGTCATTTCTGGAGGGTCCCCTCCATCTCCCGTCCAAGCCACAGTGGAGACGAACTCTCCCGAGTCTTTAAGAAAACCATCGAGGAGAAAAACGCCAGTAAAAACGAGTTCCCATTCTAAGAGGTCAGTTAAAGGTAAAGCAGACTGCCTCGTCCTCGCCAGCAGAGACGCAGGTGGATACTTGCTTTCCACACTCAGTTCCCCCCAAGACTTCTGCCATGTGAATAAACACAAAAGGAGAAGATTAACAACACAGAACAAGCCGGCGGCAGGTTCAGAGATGCCACCTCCAAGTCATTCAGGTTCTGAGTCTCAGAGCTCTGCCTCCAGCACGGCATTGATGAAAGGCAATTCAAGGAAAGAAAATGTGCCAAGAACATCAAGACTTCGAAGGCCAAAAAAGGCTGGAGCTCCCAGGAGTGAAGATGTTGCCCTGAGATAGTTTCCACTGGTTGGCAGTTAGTGTTTGCATGTTACAGGAGACAATGAATGGTGTGCATTTGTACCTTACTTTATAAAACTAAACCAAATAATAAACTAATCCAAAAAGCACATCTCTCTTCTACAACTGCTGAGATGCCAACAGCCTTGCTCCTGTTATTTGACCTGTAAGCTAATAATAAATTCAAGACTGTCTAAACTGCTTACTTTTAATTTAGTTCAATCTTCTTTTCATAGTCTTGATTAATAATAGGGATCATATTTTGTTATCCATAAAACTGTCCAATTTGATTTTAATAGTATTAATATTGACTTATAAACGACTGCCTACAGTGTATACGTTATTGTATGTTTGGCTATCTAATGTGCCATATATATTTGCTATTCTCTAAATTGTTTCATTTCGCACTTCACAATAAAAGTTTCTATAGATTTGCAAACTGTCTATTCTCTTATTTGGTTTTCACGTGACATCAAGGCAGCTCCATAGGACTTTGGTCAGGACACATTTGGAGTATTATGTGTAGTTCTGGTTGCCCCATGACAGGAATGATATCGAGGTTTTGGAGAGGGTGCAGAGGAGGTTTACCAGAACGCTGCCTGGATTAGAGTGCTTCAGCTCCAGGGAGCAAGAGGTCTGGTAGACATGGATTGTTTTCTCTGGGACGTCCGTCGGCGGTTATGGGGGGAGTTGATAGAAGTATATCAAATTATGAGAGTCCTATAAGGTAGACAATCACAACCTTTTTTTCCCAGGGTGGAAATGTCCAGCTAGCAGGTGAGAAGGCGAAAGTTTAATGGAGATGTGCGGGGCATATTTTTTTACAGAGAGTGGTGCGAGCATTGCCAGAGGTGGTGGTGGAGGCAAATACGATTGCGGCGTTAAAGAGGCTTTTAGATAGGCACATGGAAATGCAGGGAGTAGAGGGATATTGGATCACGTGCAGGCAGATGAGATCAGCTTAACTTGGCATAATGTTCGGCACGAACATTGTGGGCTGAAGAGCTCGTTCCTGTTTTGTGCTAAAATTCACCCCTCAAGGTTTGTTCTTGCTGCAGGAGAGGTTTGATGAAATAAATATGGTGTTTTATGACATTATAATGTTCACTAATTACACTAATAATGTTCAATTAAGACATAATTGGAGTTGACTAAAGCCAGAAAGACATGAAATATTCACCACTGCGGTTTACGCTTTTCTCTCCGAGTTTGCGTTATGCATTCATCTATCACTATAAAATTATACAACTTGTATTTTGGTCTTTATTACCGGTAGACCTGAAAAACCTGATGAACCATAGTCTTTATATTCATCATAGTTTGATGATATAGCTGCAAAGAAATATTTCTATCACCAACTTACACCAGTGGCGCAGCGGTAGAGTTGCTGCCTCGCAGCGCCGGGGACCCGGGTTCGATCCTGTCTACGGGCACTCTCTACGGAGTTTGTACCTTCTCCCTGTGACCTGCGTGGGTTTTCTCTGGTGTCTCCAGATTCCTCCCACACTCCAAAGACTTACAGGTTTGTGGGTTTATTGGCTTCAGTAAGTTGTAAAATTGTCCCTCATGTGTAGGATAATTTAATGTTAGTGTGTTGGGGATTGTTGGTCGGAGTGGACTCAATTGGCCTGTTTCTGCGATGTAACTCTACAATTTAACATTTTTAATAGTTAATTACATTGGAATTTGCCCCAAATGTAGTTGGACTGCTATATCTGGTAAATTTATGTCTACTATAAGACCTTAATACATAGGAGTGAAATGAGGCCATTCAGCTCCTTGAGTCTGCTCTACCATTCTATCGTGGCTGATCTATTGTTCCCTCTCAATCCCATTTTCTTGCATTCTCCCTGTAATCTTTGACGCCTTTACTAATCAATAACTTATCAATCTCCGCTTTATAAATCCCCAATGACTTGGCCTCCACCGCCAACTGTGGCAATGAATTCCACAGATTCACCACCTACTACATCGAGGTTGTCAAAGATAGGCACAAAATGCTAGAGTAACTCAGCAGGTCAGGCAGCACCTCTGGAGAAAATGGACAGGTGATGTTTCGGGTCGGACCTCTTCTTCGGACTAAAGAGGGGTCTTGACCCAAAATGTCACCCATTCTTTTTCTCATGTTCATAGTTCATAAGTGATGGGAGCAGAATTAGGCCATTTGGCCCATCGTCTACTCCGCCATTCAATCACGGCTGATCTATACAATAGACATTAGGTACAGGGGTAGGTCATTCGGCCCTTCAAGCCAGCACCTATCTCTCCCCCCCACCCAACCCCATTCTCCTGCCTTCTCCCCATAACCCCTGACACCCGTACTTTGCAAGAATCTATCTCTACCTTAAAGATTTCTAGTGACTGACTCTGCCGCCGACTGTGACAATGAATTCCACAGATTCACCGCCTACTGGATCTTCTTCTTTTCATGTCTATCTTGTTACAAATGTTGACCTCGCTGTCATCGTCCGTCCTGAAAAGGACGCAAGCTTCTGGCGATAATCAGTGGGATTGCAATAGATGATGGTGGTAGCAGAATTAGCTCGGGATACTTCCAGTTTCCAGCCCCGCGACGTGGACGCTACTGCTATGGGGCCACCTACTAGATATTGAGGTTGTCAAAGATAGGCATGAAATACTGGATTAACTCAGCAGGTCAGGCAGCATCTCTGGAGAAAATAGACAGGTGACGTTTCAGGTCAGAACTCTTCTTCAGACTACAGAAGGGTCTCGACCCAAAATCTCACCGATACGTTTTCTCCAGAGATGCTATCTGGCCTGCTGAGCTACTCCAGTACTTTGTGCCTATCTTTAGTATAGACCAGCGTCGGTAGTTGTTTGTTTCTAGACAGTGGTTGTCCCCAGTTTGCAGCACGGTTCTGTCACTGATCTGTTCGTAACCCGGACAGTTCGCAAGTATGAAACCCGACTATGTACCAAGTTCCCAATCGGCATTAAATGCCTGGATCTCCGCAGCAGCAGGAAAATCCATCCCACCGGCTCCGCCCAACACTTGTCCGTACGTACGGACTGTACATAAGTCGGGAGTTTGTAAGCCGGGGAGGGCCTGCAACGACCCACGTCACTCGCATAACAAATGTGCCAACAGCGAAAGAAATCCTATTACAGGTCCACCACCGAATTTACCGGCAGCCTTTAATCCGGACGGACCCTCTCCCCCTCCCCCAACCCCCCCCAAAAATATGGGCCGATCTCGACTTCATCTGGACCTCCATGGCCGATCAGCGGGTGGAATTTTCCCACTTGCGGCCGGGGTTCTGGAACTCCGGCCCGTCCGGAGCCGGCAGATCCGTTCCCATGGCCGACTTCCGTGGCCGACTTTGCCGGTATTTCGGCACCCCCTTCAGCGGCCTAGGGGGAAAGTTCCGGTACCGTTGGACTCCTGTCAATAGACAATAGGTACAGGAGTAGGCCATTCGGCCCTTCGAGCCAGCACCGCCATTCAATGTGATCATGGCTGATCATCCACAATCAGTACCCCGTTCCTGCCTTCTCCCCATATTCCCTGACTCCACTATATTTAAGAGCCCTATCTAGCTCTCTCTTGAAAGCATCCAGAGAACCGGCCTCCACCGCCCTCTGAGGCAGAGAATTCCACAGACTCACCACTCTCTGTGAGATAAAGTGTTTCCTCGTCTCCGTTCTTAATGGCTTGCCCCTTATTCTTAACCTGTGGCCCCTGGTTCTGGACTCCTGTCAGAGGTCGTAGCCTCTGTTGGTCCGGGGAAGTAGACGTGTGGGGCAGGAGTTTGTGTGAGCAGAGGGTGGTGAGTGCCTCGAATGTGCTGCCAGGGGTGGTGGTTAAAGTGGCCTTTAAAATACTTGCGGATAGGCACATGGGGATATCCAGGGAATGGAGGCAGAGGGTTATGTGCAGGCAGATAAGTGATGGTCTCGGCATCACGTTAGGTGCAGATATGATCCTGACCTGGGATGCTGTCTGTATAGAGTTTGCACACTGTCTCTGTGACCGTGTGGGTTTTCTCCGGGTGCTCCGGTTTCCCTCCACATTCTAAAGATGTGCAGCTTTGCAGGTTATTTGGCCCCCTATAAATCATCCCTCGTGTGTCGGATTGAATTAGTGCATGGGAGATTTCCGGTCGGCATGGACTCGGTGGGCCGAAGGGCCTGTTTCTGCGCTGTATCTCAAAACTAAACAAACAAAACCGAGGGCCGATAGGGCCTGTTCTTGTGCTGTACATAATCGTTTATGCAGGAGGCGGATGAAAAAGAAGGCTTAATTGCAAATCTGATGATCCTGTTAAGCTTAGCATTATTGTAGAAAGCAGTTGGCATCGTTCCTTGGATAGTTTGGATTCAAGCCATCTTTATTTTGTTTCCAATGGTAACAATCTTTTCAAATGTAGCCTTGTAGTGCTCACATCGTTAAATGGTTAGAATGCAGTGAGTTTGATGGGGATGCTGGTTCAAGATTGGAAAATATATTCTGTTCTCCAACAAGGGCCTGTTCCTAATCGTTTATGTACTGTAAGTGGCAAATGAGAAAGAAGGCCTAATTATGGCGGCACAGGGGCGCAGTGGTAGAGTTGCTGCCTTACAGCGCTTGCAGCGCCGAGGACCCGGGTTCGATCCCGACTATGGGTGCTGTTTGTACGGAGTTTGTACGTTCTCCCCGTGACCCGTGTGGGCTTTCTCCGAAACCTTCGGTTTTCTCCCAGACTCTAAAGACGTACAGGTTTGTAGGTAAATTGTCTTGGAAAATATTTTTTTAAATTGTCCCTAGTGTGTGTAGGATAATAATAATAATACATTTTATTTATGGGCGCCTTTCAAGAGTCTCAAGGACACCTTACAAAAATTGAGCATGTATAGGAAAAACATGTAAGGGGAATGAAATAAATAGTAGAGACATGACTAGTACACAAAGTAAAGACAGAATTCAATACAAAACACAGCATGAGGCAATCAATGCACAGATGAAAAGGGACGGGGACGTGGGGCTAAGGATAGGCAGAGGTGAAGAGATGGGTCTTGAGGCGGGACTGGAAGATGGGGAGGGACACGGAATTGCGGATCAGTTGGGGGAGGGAGTTCCAGAGCCTGGGAGCTGCCCTGGAGAAGGCTCTGTCCCCAAAACTGCGGAGGTTGGACTTGTGGATGGAGAGGAGACCGGCTGATGTGGATCTGAGGGACCGTGAGGGTTGGTAGGGGGAGAGGAGGTCAATGAGATATGTGGGGGGCAGATGGTGGAGGGCTTTGTAGGTGAGGACCAGGATTTTGTAGGTGATCCGGTGGGAGATGGGAAGCCAGTGAAGTTTTTTGAGGACTGGAGTGATGTGATGCCAGGATTTGGTGTGGGTGATGAGTCGGGCGGCTGCGTTCTGGACCAGTTGGAGTCGGTTGATGTAGGTGGAGCTGATGCCAAGGAGAAGTGAGTTGCAATAGTCCAGTCGGGAGGAGATGAAGGCATGGATGAGTCTTTCAGCAGCAGGCGGAGTGAGAGAGGGTCTGAGTTTGGCGATGTTGCGGAGATGAAAGAAGGAGGTTTTAATGACATGGCGGATGTGAGGCTCAAGGGAGAGGGTGGAATCAAAGATCACGCCAAGGTTGCGGGCCTGGGGAGATGGGGAGACAGTGGTGCCGTCGATGGTGAGAGTGGGGTTATTGATTTTGCTGAGTGTGGCTTTGGAGCCTATGAGGAGGAATTCTGTCTTATCGCTGTTGAGTTTGAGGAAATTATGTTGCATCCAGGTTTTTATAGCTGACAAACAGGAGTTGATATGGGAGAGGGGGGGGTTGTGGGGGGATTTGGTGCCAAGGTAAATCTGGGTGTCATCAGCGTAACAGTGCGGGGATCGCTGGTCGGCGCAGATTCGGTGAGACGAGGGGCCTGTTTACGAGCTGCATCTCTAAATTAAACCAAATATTTACCAAAAACAGAACAATAAAATTCTTACTTGCAGCAACGAAACAGGTCTCTAAATATAATACTCAAAGGTATAGAGGGAGTGCAGAGAAGGTTCACCAGACTGATTCCTGGGATGTCAGGACTGTCTTATGAAGAAAGACTGGATAGACTTGGTTTATACTCTTAAGGGGTTGGACAGGCTAGATGCAGGAAGATTGCTCCCGATGTTGGGGAAGTCCAGGACAAGGGGTCGCAGCTTAAGGATAAGGGGGAAATCCTTTAAAACCGAGATGAGAAGAACTTTTTTCACACAGAGAGTGGTGAATCTCTGGAACTCCCTGCCACAGAGGGTAGTCGAGGCCAGTTTATTGGCTATATTTAAGAGGGAGTTAGATGTGGCCCTTGTGGCTAAGGGGATCAGAGGGTATGGAGAGAAGGCAGGTACGGGATACTGAGTTGGATGATCAGCCATGATCATATTGAATGGCGGTGCAGGCTCGAAGGGCCGAATGGCCTACTCCTGCACCTAATTTCTATGTTTCTATGTAACACAATAGATAAAATTCAATGCGTTAATAAACAACCCCAATATTAGTGCAAAACGAAAGCCCGAAGTCTCTTGGGCAACCAGTTGGGCAAGTAGTTTAATTGGTGTTTTTTTAGTGTTCAAGAGCCTGATCAAGGGGTAAGTTTTTACGAGTGATTTAGAAAGGAAGAGGGGAATTGCAAAGGTATTTGCAAACTTAGTTAAAGCTAAGCACTCAAAAGTCTGGCAATCGATTCAATTTGGAATGTTGAGGCAGAACGGTGGCGCAGCGGTAGACCCGGGTTCAATCCTGGCTACGGGTGCTGTCTGTACGGAGTTTGTACGTTCTCCCCGTGACCACATTTTCATGGGCAGCAATGCAAGAATTTCATTGTCCTATCTGGGACACATGACGATAAACTCTCTTGACTTGACTTGACTTGCTCCAGTTTCCTCCCACACTCCAAAGACGTACAGGTTCGGTAAAAATTGTAAATTGTCCCTAGTGTGTAGAATAGTGCTAATGTACGGGGATCACTGGTCGGCGTGGCCTCAGTGGGCTGAAGGACCTGTTTCCACGCTGTATCTCTGGACTAAACTAAATTGGAGAGGAGGTTCACAAGTTGTAGGAGTAGAATTAGGCCTTAAATTCGGAGGCTGTGGCCTCTGGTCCTAGGCTCTCCCACAAGTGGAAACATCCTCTCCACATCCACTCTCTGTAACCCTTTCACTATTCGGTAAGTTTCAATGAGGTCCCCCTCTCCATCGAGTACAGGCCCCGTGCTGCCAAACTCTCATATGTTAACCCAATCATTCCCGTGAACCTCACCTGGACTCGCTCTAATACCAGCACACCCTTCCTCCGGTATGCCTTATAAATCCCTGTTCTTATATTCTAGTCTTCTTGAAACTTTTGAACATAAAAAGAACATTTGTGGAATTTGTAAGTCCATGTATTCAAGAGAGAGTTAGATACAGCTCTTGGGGCTAACGGAATCAATGGATATGGGGAGATAGCAGGAATGGGGTACTGATTGTGGATGATCAGCCATGGTCACATTGAATGGCGGTGCTGGCTCGAAGGGCCAAATGACCTACTCCTGCACCATTTTCTGTCTGTTTGAAATAAAGGCTCGCTGACGTTTAGGTGACATTTCAGGTCGGGACCCTTTCTTCAGACTGGTAAATCCTTTTGTGCATGAAAGAGCATCTGCTTTGCCTTGTTTCTACTAAGTAACGGAACGGCGTGGGTTTAAGGAAATTGGCCTCTTTGGATCGTGTATCTCATCGTGGTGAAGAGGCTTGCATGACCCCATGATTCTGAGATCGATGCCGTCGGAAGCACCAGCTTCTGCTAGGGCCACCCATGGCGGTAAGGTCGAGGATGAAGGTCCAGACTAAGAACGATCCAACCTACAAGACCTCAATGGCGGACAAAGTCATCTTGAACTCAACGGCTGTGAAGGCGGATGAAGGCTGCAACAGGTACATCAGCTCCAAACGTCTTGGTTCTCTTGCCATCGGAATGAGTGGATTGATTTGTGAAGGACCGTGAGCTTCTTGGAGCGCAACATCAAGTACACGTTAAACACACACACGCACAGGCGTCTGCCTTTCCTTGTTTCTACTAAGTAATGGAGCAGTGCAGGTTTATGGATAGTGGAAGATGCTGCTGGAGCACTGAGGGACTTGTGGCGCAGCGGTAGAGTTGCTGCCTTACAGCGCCAGAGACCCGGGTTCGATCCTGACTACGGGTGCTGTCTGTACGGAGTTTATACGTTCTCCCCGTGACCTGCGCGGGTTTTCTCCAAGATCTTCGGTTTCCTCCCACACTCCAAAGACGTGCAGGTTTGTAGGTTAATTGACTTGGTATAAATGTCAAATTGCCCCTAGTGTGTGTAGGGTAGTGTTAGTGTGCGGGGATCGCTGGTCGGTGCGAGCTCGGTAGGCCGAAGGGCCTGTTTCCGCGCTGTATCTCTAACCTAAAGTAAACAACAAGTGCTGTCTGACTCTTTGACTTGATTTGTATTCAAGCTCTCAGTTTCCTTCAATGTAACTTCCCATTGACCAGTCGAGGTTTGTGTGTCCTGTGGTTAGTTGCAAGAGCCAGTTCTATCATGTGGCTGGAGTCTGTGTAAGCATTACGCAGCTGCCATTGTAATCAATAGCCCTCTTTGTTGACACAGATGTCTCCTGGTGATTTAAATTGCTGATTATTGCTGGCGATATCCACAGAAGACTAGTGGCATTATGAAGCCAAACCAAGATAGAGTGGAGACACAAGAAACTGCAGATGCCAGGATCTCGAGCAAAAGTGCTGGAGGAACTTTAGTCAGAGGCTGGTGAATCTGTGTGTTCCTTTGTCACAGACGGCTGTGGAGGCCAAGTCAATGGATATTTTTAAGGCTGAGATAGACAGATTCTTGATTAGTGCGGGTGTCAGAGGTTACGGGGAGAAGGCAGGAGAATGGGGCTAGGAGGGAGAGAGAGATCAGCCATGATTGAATGGCGGAGTACACCTGATGGGCCGAATGGCCTAATTCTGCTCCTATGGCTTATGACCTTATGAACACAGCGGGCCAGGCAGCATCTGTGGAGGAATGGACAGGTGACATTTCATGTTGGGACCTGTCTTCTGAAGGTTTAGCTTAAACCCCTGTCCCACGGTACGAGTTCATTCCAAGAGCTCTCCCGAGTTTGCCCTGATTCGAACTCAGAGATTTACGGTAATGGCCACTCGTCGGTACTCGGGGCTCTCGTGAGCATTTTTCAACATGTTGAAAAATCTTCACGATTCTTCCCGTGCTTACCTGCCGTTAGCGAGTCTTCCCGAGTACCTGCCGCTAAGAGACGTCCCCGAGCTCCGACGTACCCGCTACGTTCATTCTCCGTGCTTACCACGAGTTTGATTTTTTTTAAACTCGGGAGAGCTCTTGGAATGAACTCGTACCATGGGACAGGGCTTTTAGTTTAGAGATACAGTGTGGAAACAGGCCCTTCGGCCCACCAAGCCTGTGCCAACCAACGATCATCCCATACACCAGTTCTCATCCAACACACCGGGGACAATTTGCAGAGGACATTGAACCTACAAACCTGCACATCTTTGTGGGAGGAAACTGGAGCACCCAGAGAAAACCCACACAGGCCACGGGGAGAACGTACAAACTCCGTACAGTCAGCACCCGAGGTCAGAACCGAACCCGGGTCTCTGGTCTTGTGAGACAGCAAGGCTACCAGCTACATTCGAGTACACCCCATTTACACGAGGAAGCGTCCCGATCCGAAACGTCACCTATCCATGTTCTCCAGAGATGCTGCCTGACCAGCCCGAGTTACTCCAGCACTTTGTATCTTATTTTGTAAACCAGCACCTGCAATTCTTTGTTTCCACACTATTTTATTCCCATATTCACCTGGGTCCATTGTTCTTATGGAGCTGTGGATAAGAAAGTGACATCCTGATGGGGGAGGGGAGAAGAGGGATATTATTTGGATTCTGTTGAAGTGGCCGCTCCAGACATTTCCAAGCCACAGAGGAGTGTTCACCCGTAGCCGGAGTTCCAGCTTTCCGGCAAGAGGGCCTGAAAACATCGGACTGGCTGCGGAGGCCACAAATAGGCCCCGACCTCGGGTGATTCACAGAGGAAGAGGAATGAACTTTTTGATGCCTTTCCCCACAGTGGAAAATGTTGATTCTGTTGTGGGGGGACGTTCATGTTGAATTCTATACTGTGTTGTGTCATTTAAAAAAAAAAAAATTTCTATGGATGTACGGAAACTTAATTATTTATTTTATGTAAAGCACTTTGGTTTCAATGCGAGTTGATTTAAACGTGCTATATAAATAAAATTTACTTACTTACTGTCCATGCCAACACTAAAATACTAGTTTCGGTCATAGAGTCATCGCCATACAGTGTGGAAACAGGCCCTTCGGCCCAACTTGCCCACACCGGCCAACATGTTCCATCCACACACTATTTGGCCCATATCTCTCCAAACCCGGTCCTATCTATGTACCCGTCTAACTGCTTCTTAAATGTTGGGATAGTCCCAGCCTCAACGACCTCCTCTGGCAGCTTGTTCCATACACCCACCACCCTTTGCGTGGAAAAAGTCACCCCTCAGAATCCTATTAAATCTTTTCCCCTTCACCTTCGACCTATGTCCTCTGGTCAATAGACAATAGGTGCAGGAGTAGGCCATTCGGCCCTTCGAGCCAGCACCGCCATTCAATGTGATCATGGCTGATCATCCACAATCAGTACCCCGTTCCTGCCTTCTCCCCATATCCCCTGACTCGGCTATCTTTAAGTCCACGATTCCCCCACACTGGGCAAGAGAATCTGGTCCTCTTGTGAAAGTAAGGAACATATTCTCAGACAATTTTTGCTGAAGATTCCACCATCTGCAGCTCTTTGCTCCAGATTCCAGCATGGGTAATCTCACATGGCTCAGGACAATATTGTTTCTGTTCTCAGTCTCTAAGCTCGAAAATTATTTTTAATCGTTTGAGCTGTGACTCACTTCTGCAAAAAGCATGGATTATGCCAAGTAATTATTTCATATAATGCCCCTTTTCTTCATAGTTCAGCACTGTCTCAGGATTTTCCCATACGGATGGATGACTCACACTCTATCCATTGGTCTTGAAGGAGTTGCAAAGGGGAGGAATTCTGCAAATGTGAGATGATTGAAATGAGAAACTTGCACTAACATGGAAGAGTGCGTCACAGTGTCAGGCCCTTTGGCCCGCGGCGTCCTGGCAAAACATAATGCCAAGATGAACTAATCGCCGAAAACCTCCGCATTTACCAGCCTGATCTCCCGGTGGCTCAGCACTTTAACTCCCCCTTCCATTCCGAATCCGACCTTTGTGTCCTGGGCCTCCTCCATGGCCAGAGTGAGCACCACCGGAAATTGGAGGAGCAGCACCTCATATTCCGCTTGGGCAGTCTGCACCCTAGCGGCATAAACATTGACTTCTCCAAATTCTGGTAGCCCTTGCTGTCTCCTCCCCTTCTCAGCTCTCCCTCAGCCCTCGGGCTCCTCCTCTTCCTTTCTCCTTTCTTCTCCCCCCCCCACCCCCCAACAGTCTGAAGAAGGGGTTCGGCCTGAAACGTTGCCTATTTCCTTCGCTCCATAGATGCTGCTGCACCCGCTGAGTTTCTCCAGCACTTTTGTCTACCTACGATTTTCCAGCACCTGCAGTTCCTTCTTAAACTCCTCTATATGGTGTCAAGCTGGAAAAGGTGCAGAGGTTTACAAGGAAGTTGCCAGGATTCGAGGGCCTGAGCGACAGGGGAGAAGGCAGGAGAATGGGATTAGGAGGGAGAGATAGATCAGCCATGATTGAATGGCGGAGTAGACTTGATGGGCCAATTAGCCTAATTCTGCACATATCACTAATGACCCAATAATTCTATTCTTTGGAGGATGAGAGATGATCTTTTCGAGGTGTACAAAATCACGAGAGGAACCAGAAGAGAGATAGGTTCAAAGATTTAATAGGAACCCGAGGGGTAACTTTTCACGCAAAGAGTGGTGGGTGTATGGAACGAGCTGCCGGAGGAGGTAGTTGAGGCTGGGACTTTCGCAACGTTTAAGAAACATTTAGACAGGTACATGGATAGGACAGGTTTGGATGGATTGGGGCCAAATCGAGACACCGTGACCTGCATGGGTTTTCTCTGGGGGCTCCAGTTTCTTACAACACTCCAAAGACGTACAGGTTTGTAGGTCGGTGTGGTACGTTATTTATCCAGTGAATCTCGTGTGAAGTGAAGTGTATCTCTGTACATAAGCACTTAGATACACTTAGATAGGTTCATTGGCTTGGTGAAATGGTAAAATTGTAAATTGTCCCTAATGTGTGGAGAATAGTGTTAATGTGCGGGGATCGCTGGTCGGCACGGACTCGGTGGGCCGAAGGGCCTGTTACCATGCTGTATCTCTAAACTGAACATAAACTAAATCTATGCCCTCTAGTCTTTGACTTTTCCACCCAGGGGACAAAGGTTTGATTTCATTTCCTGCCAAATGGCTGCGATAGTTCCAGAGTTTGCTCTTCATGCTTCCTGGAGGAACTCCAGATAGTGGACATTTGAAGCCCGCTGCTAAAATTCTCTTCAGTTTTTGCAACCAATTTGCCAGTGGATAATGAGTATGCAATGATAAGCTGACATGACACTGAACAGGGAATTAGCGCAATTGCTCAACTTTTCTATTCAACGATTTTTATCGTATTTTCTATTTCCCAACTGTTTAGTTTAGTCTCGAGATACAGCACAGAAACAGGCCCTTCGGCCCATCGAGTCCGCACCGACCAGCGATCCACACACACTAGCACTATCCTACACGCACAATTTTACCAGGCCAATTAGCCTAAAAAAACCTACACGTCTTTGGAGTGTGGGAGGAAAGCGGAGCACCAGCAGAAACCCCACGCAGGTCACGGGCAGAACGTACAAACTCAGTACACACACAGCACCCGTAGTCAGGATCGAACCCGGGTCTCGGGCGCTGCGAGGCAGCAACTCTACCACTGCGCCACCGTTCTGCTTCGCCTTTCCCAATTGTGCTGCTTAGAAGAAATTCAATTTAAACATAGAAAATAGGTGCAGGAGTAGGCCATTCGGCCCTTCGAGCCTGCACCGTCATTCAATGTGATCATGGCTGATCATCCACTCAGTATCCTGTACCTGCCTTCTCTCCATACCCCCTGATCCCTTTAGCCACAAGGGCCACATCTAACTCCCTCTTAAATATAGCCAATGAACTGGCCTCAACTGCCTTCTATGGCAGAGAGTTCCACAGATTCACCACTCTCTGTGTGAAAAATGTTTTTCTCATCTCGGTCCTAAAGGATTTCCCCTCTATCCTTAAACTGTGACCCCTTGTTCTGGACTTCCCCAACATCGGGAACAATCTTCCTGCATCTAGCCTGTCCAACCCCTTAAGAATTTTGTAAGTTTCTATAAGATCCCCCCTCAATCTTCTAAACTCTAGCGATTTTAACACTGGCATGCTGGAAATCCCTCGTATTTTGCAAAACATACTTGGCTAATAACGTATGATTATGATTATGATATCAAAATCTTGAGCCATGGAATAGTCTGGAAGTTATCCCTGGATCGTATAACTAGAAAGACAAATAAATCCACTGACAATAGTTGGGGTTTACATGTAATATACATTGCATTAAAATCATTCCCTCATGTATCTGTACACTGTGGACAACGTGAATGTAATCATTTATAGACTTTTCGCTTACTTGGTAGCCCACAATAAAAAAGCTTTTCAATGTATTTTGGTATATGGGACAATAATAATGTATATAGGACAATAATGTATATAGGACAATAATGTATATGGGACAATAATAAACGTAACTAAACTAAATAAATATACTGATTGTCCATTGATCATATTAAAAATGGCTTTCACTGCAATGGCCTAAATTTGAGAGACAAATTGTAATCAATTATTCCCTCACGTATCTGTAAGGTTTTCATAAGATCTAGAAGCTGAATTTGACCATTCGGCCCATCAAGTCTACTCCGCCATTAAATCATGGCTGATTTACCTCTCCCTTACCCTGCCTTCTCCCCATAACCCCTGACACCCGTACCAATCAAAAATCTGTCAATCTTGGCTTTAAGAATATCCATTGACTTGGCCACCACAGCCGTCTTGTGGCAATGAACTCCACAGATTCACCACCCTCTGGCTAAAGAAATTCCTCCTCATCTCCGTTCGAAAGGTATGTCCTTTAATTCTGAGGCTACGGCCTCTGGTCCTAGACTCTCCCACTAGTGGAAACATCCTCTCCACATCCACTCTATCATGGCCTTTCACTATTTGGTAAGTTTCAATGGGGTCCCCACTCATCCTTCTATTGGGTACATGCATTTCAAGGCGTGTGGTAAGATTTGAATCACTTTCTTCCAGCACTGAAATGCTAGATGTTTTCTGTTTATAAATAATGAGGAAAATATTCCCACAATGATATTGTCAGGAGACTAAGGAAGTTCGGCATGTCTCCAAACAACTCTTACCAACATCTACAAATGAACTGTAGAGAGCCTATTTATCGGGTTGCATCTTGGTTTGGGAACAGCTCTGCCCAAGATGGCAAGGAATTGGAGTTGCGGATGTAGCCCAGTCTATCACGCGGGCCAGACTTCACACCACCGTCTCTATCTACACTTCACGCTGCCTCAGGAAAGCAGCCAACATAATCGAGGACCTTGTTCACCCCAATCATTCCCACTTATATAACCATATAACCATATAACAATTACAGCACGGAAACAGGCCATCTCGACCCTTCTAGTCCGTGCCGAACACGTATTCTCCCCTAGTCCCATATACCTGCGCTCAGACCATAACCCTCCATTCCTTTCCCATCCATATAACTATCCAATTTATTTTTAAATGATAAAAACGAACCTGCCTCCACCACCTTCACTGGAAGCTCATTCCACACAGCTACCACTCTCTGAGTAAAGAAGTTCCCCCTCATGT